>NW_027261988.1:50000-51417 GCF_902827115.2 Pseudochaenichthys georgianus | reverse complement strand
GTTTGTTTTACTGTAAACTTGGAGGAAGCCTGCGTGCAGAGCAGACTGCTGCTGCAGCACGCTACACACCGACCCCCCCCCCCCCCTCACACGTGGTGCGACTAAAGATGAACAAAGAGGTTACAGAGAAAGACGCAGCACGGCCATTACCAACTTCACTTCAAGGCCACGTCGTTGTGATGACATGCTTCTTTGTTGTTTGTACTGTTAAACATGTTCCAGTAAAGAAAACAACGGAATTCCTTTTTTTCTTTCTCTCCCGCGGGGTGATGGGGGGGGGGGGGGGGTCGGTCGAATAATCGATTATTATTCGCCAGGGCTGCCGAATAATCGATTTTGATCATGGTCAGTTTCTGGCAACCCTAGTGGGGGGGACTGAAACTAGTCTGCATGCATGCTGCCTGCAGATTGCATGCTGCAATGAGGACACAAGGAACGATGTTTAGCATTCAGATGCACAGCTGCAGGTCAGGTATTTCCACTGGAACATCTGCCTATAGCACAAGTGGAAATCTGTTTGGTAAGAGTTCCTGAAATAAAATGGGATATTTAGTAAATCAGATCTTATGATTATCTGGTAAAAACGTATTTTGAACTATAATTTACCAGAGTTAGGAAATGTGGTGTTACAATATAAGCCAGAAATTATTTTATTTTATTTATCCTTTATTTATCCAGGAATGTCCCATTGAGATACAAGATCTCTTCTTCCAGGGAGTCCTGACCAACACGGCACACAACAAGTTTCAACATAAAACAAGGGCATTAAACAAAAAAACATACAATTCAAATATAAATACAGAAGGCCATTTGTGCAGTGGCAAGAAGCATACTCACATCAGCAATAGCATCAGGTACACAGCTACATGTTTCATGAAGGGCTAATCGTAGCATACCTTTAAAAGCATGTACAGCAGGAAGTGCCTCGAGACAAAGTTTCTCTTGCAGCGTATTCCATAGAAAGGGAGCATAGTGGGAGCATGCAGCTTTACCGAGCTCTGACTGCATCAAAGGAACATTTAAAAGCATCCCATTTGCTGCTCGTCTGGTATTAAAAAAGCAAGTATAAAAGGACAGAAGTCTGGAGATATATAATGGCAGCTTATATAATATATATCTGTCTTATATAATGCCAGAAATGCTCAAAGGCTTCAGTTTTCTGATGTAAATTGGTGATTATCCAATAAACATCTTGTTTAATCTGAGATACTCAAAATAATGTTTTCAAGATACTTCTAAAAACAAGACCTCACTGCTTTGTTCCTTCTAAAGTCTTATATCAGGTGTAAAGACATATTCTGACTAGATATGAGACACATATACTTGGCAAGATGTGGAGTTGTTGTCGTCGACGAGAGGGCAGGAACTGAAGCGTCGGTAAATCTGCAGGGACTGTTCCTGTCTGACATTAAATCTG
>NW_027261988.1:5000-45000 GCF_902827115.2 Pseudochaenichthys georgianus | reverse complement strand
TTGGAACATGCAAATATATTTAAGAGCAGTTTGGGATGGGAAGCAAGAAGACACAAGGAGACTGGATGAACCAAAACCGACTGAGAGCTGTGATACCTTAACGGAATAAAGCAAAGCAGAAGGTTGGATGGATGGATAGATAAAACGCTGGAAAGGAATACTGGAAAGAGACGAGAAATAAAAACACCATGGGGATGTAGTGACGAACAAAGTAGACTTTATAGAGAGGGGAGATAGAGAGAGAGAAACGGGAAGTTCTGAGTTGTGAGGAAAGCAGGACGATAGATGAGTGCAGACGGCTCGATGGTCGCCAGATAAAACAACCACGTCTATTGACTAAGACAGATGAAGAAGACATGTTGGACGTATGTATTGTCCTTCGCACAGAGCCTGAGACGAGCAAAATAAACAAAGGACTGATAGAAATAGAAATCGAGTGATGTCAAACCGAAGGTGTCGGGGTTGTTCTCTGAGTATTTTGCTTTTTCAAGAGAAATGTCGACGCTTAGTATCGCTTACAAGTTCGCTGCTTGTGTATCATGTGTATAATCTTGGTAGACAACATTAAAACATATGGTCTATAGTCCAGGCAATACTTTATAGTCATTGTTGTCATTTCAAATATGGCTTTTCACAATAACATTTTTATAAAGAGATAATTGTTGTTGTCGTTTAGTTCTGAGAATGCGTTCATTAAAAGAGCCCGATTATGAAAACGTGTCAAGTTATATTAATTAATTATTGTATGTTGCCGACAAGAGAGAAACTCTGGAGGCAAAACAGGGATTTTAGCCTCTGCAGACCATTTACATGCACTAAAATATACACACTATGACCAAAGGGAAAAACGCACGATAGGGCCTCTTTAAGATTTAAACAAACGTCATACGATGTTAGAAGCAAGTAAGAAAGTAGAGAATTAAAGGGGACCTATCACGCAAAATGCACTTGTTTTTAATACATCAACACGCAGCGTCAGCAAATAAAACCCTCTCTCTTTTCCTCCAAATCTTTTAAAAACGGGGAACAACGGGCGGATACAAGTTTGCTGCCGATATGACGTCAAATCGGCGGCGGACCCGCAGAGAGTTGCTATCAGAAACAATGCCTGATGTGTTCTGGACGTAATCTCGTCTTTGTTTACATTAGCATCGCTAACTCTCAGAGCTAACCTGTACAGGAGAGCATGTGTGTGAAGAAGCAGGAAATAAAAAAAATAACTCACCTTGAGAGAGAGAAAGCCTTTGAGCGCCATACTGCTTCAGAGATAATCCTTGATGTGGTTTAGAACAGGATGGCGTTTTATCAACAGCAGAATTTAACTTAATTATCTCCGGTAGAATTCTGATCAGGTGTTAGCTCCGCCTCCTCAAAATCAAGGCTGCAAAAGAGGGGTATGAGGGATTTCTAAAATGCATGGTTTGTATTTTGAGCAAAACACATCCTGTTTTTATTTATTTGTATATATCTGAGAAACAGGTGCACTTTAAGAAAAAAGGAAATAGCGAAACCAACATTTCCTTTTCATTTCATCCTGACAGGAGCAGAGGGATAACTACCCACATAAATGTTTTAATGTAGGAGTGGCACACACATCCATTACAGCGGATTCATGTTTCAAAGGTGCAAGAAGACCACAGAACATTTTGACTCGAACAACAGTCTGAGAGTCCAGGATAATTGTGAAAGTTTCGAGAGACACAATCATGGTGTGATGCTAGCGTTGCTGCGGAGAACTCACGGGGAGATCTAAATATTTAATTGGCAGTTTAATTTAGATTAGAGTTCACGAATGATTCAACGCCTTGCGGCAGAAAGCACAGGGTGACATTGGGAGGGGCCGTGTCTGTGTGTGTCTTTAAACCTTTTGTTTTGGGCTAATGTTCGCTTCCATCACCGTCTTACTGTTGAATGCGTCTGACGTACACCTGGATGGATTTCTGATCCACCTTTTAAAACTAAATAAATAAATCTTCCTTTTTGGGATTTAAACATGTCTGTACTCAAATAATATTCACATAATCCAATCCACTTTATTTATATAGCACAGTTTAAAAACAGAGGGTTTGCCAAAGTGCTTCACAATGAACATTATAATAAAATATAATATTACACGAATAGATAAAAAAAAGCACACATAAGAATAAATACAAGGCACATAAAGGCTATGGACAGACAGTGAAAGCATACATGACACAGCTCAGACTGGCTGGTAAGCGAGGGAAAATAGGTGGGTTTTTAGGCGGGACTTAAAAGCTTCAAGAGTGGGCGACAATTTAACACGAGGGGGCAGGTCGTTCCAGAGCCTGGGGGCTACTGATGAGAACGCTCGGTCTCCCCTGGTCTTTCTCTTTGTTTTTGGGACTACAAGCAGCAGCTGCTCAGCCGAGCTCAAAGCCCTTGAGGGGGTGTACTCGGAGGTCGGAGATGTACTCTGGGGCCAGCCCATTAAGAGATTTAAAAACAAACAATAACATCTTAAAATGGACTCTGAAATGGACGGGAAGCCAGAACTGGTGTGATGTGGTCAAACTTGCGGGTTCCTGTGAGCAGCCGCGCCGCAGCGTTTTGTACGAGCTGCAGGCGGGCCAGCGAAGTCTTATTTAGGCCGGCATAAAGTGCATTACAATAATCTAAACGAGTTGAAACAAAGGCATGAATTACACGCTAAAAGTTTAAAAAGGATAAAACCGGTTTCATTTTGGAGCCTCAAGTGATAAAAACTGGATTTAACCACAGAGTTTAATCAACCCAAAATCTGAGCACATGTGATTCTGTGAAGCCGCATATTCTTTATTCCCATCCAAATGCGTTTTTCACATGGCCAGAAACGGGTAAAGAAAAGCCAGATTTTATAGAAGTCTATGAAAAAAATAAATAAAATTTCACTTGATATTCGGACTCGCTAATACATGAACAATCTCTATGATATTCCAACCTTTTTACCCCTGTTTTAAACCCTTATTTGGGCAATTATTCCTCAAGGATACATACTTATTATCAAAGTTGTGAATATGTTCAACAAAAACCTTCAAAATCCTGTTAAAAAAAACATAATTTCAAAATCAAACTCGCCCCCAAAAGAGTATATAATGAACAAATTGCTAAATTCACCTCATGGCAAAAGTCTGAGAGAACGTATGCTGCCATTTTGTATTTTGATAGAAATGATATCTCTTATTGTTGACATGAAGACACATGACGACTTCACCCTCAGTGTGGGGGTTTCTCAATGTCGAGCAAAGCTGCTCCAGAGTCACTATTTCAAGCATACTACGTCATCGAGTACCGCCGAAGGACTGTTCCAATGTCCAGCATGCTTGGAATTCTACCGACGTACTTCGTTTGGAGACATTTCGAGGTTGCACATGTGTAGACGCCGCGGTTTTAAAATCCCCACGATGCTTTGCGCACGGACCAATTTCACAAAATCTGTGGCGGAAAATGTAAGGCGGGGCCTCTCATAGGACGCACACCTGCACACTTGCTAGCATGTTCCACTCTTCGTTTTCCGAATGCCAGGAAGTATTCTTGCCTCGCTTCTGAAGGAAGTGACTCGGAAGACATGTGCTACAAAGCAAGCGTACTCGACATTGAGAAACACCCTGGCCGTTTCTCAATCGCGAGGATACTGGCTTGGTAGTCGTGTACTTCCAAGTCACTTCCTTCAGAAACGAAGCAAGTATACTTCAAAGCCACCGCTTCGGAAAACGAAGAAGAATGTAACGGGCTAAGTGCCACTCTCTCTAACGGTTTCAACATAAACTGTACCGAAAATAAATACCTCACGATGTCTATCTAATTATGAACTTGCTTTACTTTCACGGAACACATGTTTGGTGATAACAAATTTAACAAAGTCACATATTTACCAACACACATTCTACGCCACTACATACTTACATTTAAATGTGTGCCGTCGGTTCAGCCATTCTCCGCAAGGGTTTTTGAAATTGGTCAGTGCGCAAAGCATTGTGGGGATTTTAAGGACGCGAAGTCTACCCATGTGCAGCCTCGAAATATCCCCCAAACCAAGGACGCGAACTCGGTGGAATTCCAAGCATGCTGGACATTAGAACAGTCCTTCGGCGGCACTCGATGACGTAGCATCCTTGAAATATTGGCTTGGAAGCCAGTTTCCTCGAGATTGAGAAACGGCCACTGTCTCTCATGAAATAAAGTGCATCCATTTAATACTTCCCCAAATGACTGCATCGCAATAATACGGAAACCATTTCAGAGTTAAATGTGTGTCGATAACATAATCAAAGAAGTTGCTACATCAAGCCGACACGGAGCCACATCAATATTTACCTGGTGTTGATTTGCTGTCTGTTTGTGCAGGTAGGGTTTCAAAGCTTGTTTTCTTATGGCGCGTTTCCACTGCAGGCCTCGCTCGGTTTGGTTAGGAATCACTTTAATGCTGCGCTTCCATTACAGTTTAGGAACTGGGGTAGTTGCTATAGTAACGCAGTGTAGGCGGAGCCGTGACGTCATCTTCAATGAGCGCCCCAAAAAACAACACAGCCGTTAGCTGTTAGCACTCAGAGCTCACAGCTCCTCATATCTGTTCAGAAACTAGACAGAAGTTAAACAAGTCCAAACCACAGACTGCCTGTGTCATGGAGAATACAGTCGCTGGTTTATTTATGTCTGTAGGCCGTTGATGTGAGTGTGGACGGTCGGAGCATATATAACGTTAGCTTAGCCGATCTCCATTCAGAAAACACGCATTTTAAAAGGGGTTTCTCTGCCGTCTGTCTGCAGACTTGTCAAAGCATTAATTCATGGTTCTTACTAACCGGTATCAGTACGTTGTTACTTCGGCATCATTTTGAAACGTGTATTACAATTAAATCACGGTCAGATATGTTCATCTTGTTGTAGTTGTAGCCGCCTTGCCAGCGATTCTCTCTCTAGTTGAGCATGCTCAGCCCGACTCAGCCCGGTTGTTCCTGGCCCGAGAACCACGATTTTATGGGGCCAGAAAAACTGTGCTAGGCCAAGTGGAAACGCAACCAAAAACGGGCCCCGCACGGCTCGGCAGGCTTAAAGCGAGCTACCCGCTGCCGTGGAAACGCGCCATTAGTGTAACTAACGGTTACTAAGCGTGTTGACACTGAAGTAAATGAGCTGAAAGAGTCTGAATGGCTCTGATGCCTCTGCTAGCGAGCCCTGTGCAGTACACGCTGCTTTTTTAATCAATTAATGTTTCCTACTGTAGCTAACAATCCCCAGCTCGCACACTGTCAAATCCAATTCCAGCATATGTTTGGGCGGTGGTAGAAATGTTGAAACAGTTTCCTCCTCTGGAAAGTCCCAAAGCTCATGAAACACGGTAATTGAAGAAGAATGGCAGTCTTTGTACTTCTTAAAGGAACACAGTACACTCTCCCTGGGAGTGTTGCAGCGTTCCTGTTTTCTGGGTTGAACTTAATCTATTATTACAAATTAATAATAATAATAATAATAATAATGGGTTCCGTTTTTAAAGCACTTCATATTTGAATTCAAATCCCGAAGTGCTAAATTGAACTTTTAGTTATTCGTCATACTTTTGTGGGGGGTTTCTCGCGTATCAAAGCGTCCTTCAAACGGAGCCTCTCAAGTATCGATGCTTTCATGGCGTTCCCTGTAGGCCGCGCTGCCATCTGAAGCTGGAAGCAGAGCATCCTCGTCGTTCGCAGCGGTTCAAACCCCGCCTCCTGCTGTGATGTGTGTTTTCCCCCTGCTCAGCTTCTTCAGAGCATCGCGAACCGTCGAATAATCCTTGCGGGTGCCGGATTGCCTGCTCTCCGTTTGAAAGAGAAACACTTTCATGAAGCCAATGTTGTATTCTGAAAGTGTGGGGTGCACACATCTGAAGAGCAGTTTGTGCCCCACAGAAATAGAAAATAACATCAACAGACTGGAACAGGATGATGGATGGCTGTTTAAAACACGACATCTAGTGGATCTGAAACCTTAGAAGACATAACCAACACCAACTAGAAACACACACACACTGCTGATTGAAGGAATTATTATATGGAAACGTTGTCATGTTGCCGTTGGTCACCATGGAAACATTCATTAGCTAACAATGACATTATTGTTCTATTAATATAAAGGGAGGTCAGGTACTCTTTAAAGCAGCTGCTAGCTATGGGTACTTTTTACTGAAGTACACTTCAAAGACTTTTACTTGAGGAAAGAAGTTTAGTCAGTACTTCTACTTTCACCAGAGTATTTTTAAACACGAGTATCTGTACTTCTACTTGAGTAACGGCCCGTCCACACTACAGCGTCGACAGCTTCAATCTGCCCATTCACTTTGATGTCACGTTGTCTCGCTTTTTCGCCGAACTGAATTGTGGGTAGCATAGCGGTCCGACGGTCCGGAGTAGCCAGCGCCAGCCAATCAAATCCCGTTTCTGAAAATATGACAGCTCAAGCCGTAGCCAATCAAACCGCGTCTAAGCTGGGAGAGATATCCCGCCGTTCATTTCTATATTTCAAAAAAAGTCGGAGGAGAAACTAATTATCGCCGTAGCAATCACCCGGTTTTGTATGACCAGACCCTCTCCACCTACCGGGATACAAACCGGAGGAACCAGCATGGAGGGAGGTGGCAGAGGCAGTGGGGGAAACTGGTAGGTTTCGCCTGTTTGGGGAGTTTATATATATATTGCTCGCATAAAATCCCCGGGGTTTTTTGCTTTGTATGTCGGGGGCGGGAGATTCATGTGATTGGTTGTTGGTCAAGCTCCAGACACGCCAGCTCCAAGCTTTTTTTGAAGCTGTAGTGTGGACGCTCCGTAAAGGTGGCGTGTACTCTGGAGATATAACAAAATAGAAACACAGACTGATTGAAGGAATTATTACATTATTGTATAAGAGCCAGAATACTTTCGTGAAGTCCACCGAGAGTATATGTGTCTGTCTAAAGAATAACTTATTTGTAGTTTACACAGCACTATACCTTTGGGCCTTTTACAATCACATGTTCCAAGACCCTCTGCTCAATATTAGCTCAGAACACACATGTGCACACTCATGGTCTCTTTGCACTAAAGGATGAAACTCAAGAGCGTGGCTTTCTCTGCTGCCGCCCCTAAACTGTGGAACGACCTGCCCTCGCTCATCAGACAGGCTCCCACACCGACTGCTTTTAAATCCCGTCTTAAATCCCACCTCTTCTCCTTGGCATTCAGAAACAAGTAGAGTGTTGCTTTTATTTGCTTTCAGTGGTCTATTGTTTTTACTATATGGCTGTTATTTATTTTTTAATTATTACGTTTATTCTGGTTTGTATCTTGTATTTATATTATGTTGTGTGAGCTTATCTCTCTGTACAGCACTTTGGTCTGAAGGTTTTTAAAGTGCTATATAAATAAAGTTGGATTGGATGGCTTACAATACATATCAAATCATTTCAACACTAGCTCGTTCCCTTCTGCAGGTTCATTTGTCAACCCCTTTGATTTCCTTTAGCCTGCTGAGTTGCTAATTGGAAGCTAATGGCATGTAAGCTCTGCACAGGGTTGAAATCAAACCATCAAAATATATCGTTTTGAGAAAAGGCAACGGCACACAAAGCCCCGCCGCGGAGGGCTACCCAGCGTGCAAACTGTAAACATTTACTACAACATAAGGATTACGACATCAAACACAGAATACAACCGTGTTGGCTTTGTTTGCTGAAGCAACATGCGCCGTGCTCTCCCAGATCTCACTATGAGGACAAGGCAGATGAATAATGTATTTGTGTTTTCACTTCGTCTCCGGGGCTTTTACGCTTTAAAGATCTGCTTTTGTAATATACAGAACACCGAGCCTCATTTTTAATGCATACTATATGTCGTGTTGTTCAAAGTGCTGCTTGGTTCTGCTCATGGGACATCGTGTGCTGCAGTAACAAGTAGTGTCTTATACCAAGTCTCAAATATGCTACAGCAGGCAAAAAAGTGTGCACGTGTCGACTCAGTTTTCCCAGAACCCCCCTCTGCTATTAATAAGCTAATGGTGGGTCACAAATAACGGTAACAAGTATAGTAACTTATGCCAAGTCTCAAATGTGACACAAACTGCAGCAAGCTATAAATCGTGCACCCGTCGACTCAGTCCCAACATTGACAGCTTTCCCCATAACCCCCCTCTCCTATTACTAATAAGCTAATGGGTGGGTCACAAACAGTGTTGTGCTAGTTACTGAAAACCAGTAACTAGTTACCATTACTAGTTACTTCATTTCAAAAGTAACTCAGTTACTTTACTGATTACTTACACCAGCAAGTAATGCGTTACTGTGAAAAGTAACGTTTTAGTTACTTTAAAAAAGGGCTCCCATTATATTAATGCCCTTAGAGCCTTCATGTCAGTTCTGTTATTGCATTGGAGAATAATACAATCTGTTGATCAACTTGACATGCATTATATGCAATCTGGATAGCATCGATATTAGCTGGCTTTACATTGTTGTATATTCTTTCTCCAGGTAGTTGGAAAAAGTGTTCCGTCCCATATGCCGTGTGCCGCCCGGACATGCTATCATGCTAACTAGCTCCCTGAAAGCGGGTGACTCCACTGTAGCAATAGCCTGCATGTGTTCTACAACATACCGTGCAATGGCTTCATCGACTTTTCCCTGGCTGGCAGTCCCTTGGTTAAAATCCAGCCGCTGTTGCTTAGGTGCAGGTGCAGGTGGAGTGGCGTCGGCTGAGTCTCTGTGGTCTTAGCTGCTAGCTTCGTCCCAGCATGTTGTCTCTGCAGATGAGAGATGTGAATGACTGGTTTGGGCAGGAGATCGGCTCTTTGACCCGCCAGGACACAACTTACATTCAACTAAAACTCTCTTTTCTTTGTGCTCGACAAAAGTGAAATAGTGAGAATATCTCCAGGTGGAGAAACTAGACTTGAGCTCCGCCATGACAGTCTTGTTAGTAAACAACACAAACACGCCCACAGCGCGTATAAAAAAACTAACGCAGTAATGGAGTAACGCACCATGTAGTCACGGTAACTGAGATACTGAATTTAAAAAGTAATGCGTTAGAGTACTAGTTACTGCCAACAATAACGGCGTCACTTTGTAACGCGTTAGTCCCAACACTGGTCACAAATAACAGTAACAAGTATAGTTTCATCCCACAGGCCATACGATTGTTAAACACCTGCACTTTTGAAAGAACATCCATAACATTAATCTGTTTCCAACTCATATACATCAATATTCCAATATATATTCTATTTTATTTGCCTTACCTTTACTGTTGTATCTGTTGCACTGTTGGAGGAGCCTGCGACCTCAGATTTAACACATCCACGCTGTAGCTACATGACAATAAAAGCCTTGAAACTTGAAAGGTAGCATGTGCCAAGTCTCAAATATGCCACAAACTGCAGCAAGCTAAACATCTTGCACCTGTCAACTCAGTTTTCCCAGAACCCCCCTCTCCTATTCTAATGGTTGGGTCACAAATATCAGTTACAAGTATAGTAACTCATGCCAAGTCTCAAATACGATGTCTTTAACATTGCACTTGTCAACGTTGACAGTTTTCCCAGAAACACCCATAACTCCCTCTGCTATTACTATTTCAATCAGGAGAGACGGTTTTGATGTGATGATACATATTTAATGCACACGAATTAATGTTATAGTCGTTTTGGCGACTAGGCCCCGTTGTGCTGAAGTATCATTCGGGAGGGTCGAACCGATCCGATGAAACCCCCCCGCGGTCTGGACCCTGGTGGTGGTGAATGGATAGTTGGGTCGGTCTGAGGAGGAGGGGCTTAGCTTGACCCTGGATTCGGAGGAGGTGAAAAGGGGGGGAGGGGGAAAGAGCAGAGTTTAAAAGGTTTGACGGCACGCTATGATAGGCTCTTGGGAATAGAGCGAAGTGATTGGCTAAGCTGAAGAGTGACACCCCGGTCACTTACTGAGAGGAGAGAGAGTAGAAACATGGAGATAGAAATACATGAATGAGTAAAGACGGTCTTCCTGGTTGAACTTGCGCTAAGCTTCATTAAGCTTATTGAGTTTCAAATACATGTCCCATCTGATTGGACGTAGATGTACTGCGCCTGCGTTCTCATGTCTTCCAATGATTGACTGTTTGTCAAACGGCTGACTGGCCAACTGAAAGGCCGTGTCACAGGGCGTGGAGCATTGATCCTGACGACTGACACGCTTTAACACAGAGTTTCAGAGGCAGACCGGATACGGAGAGAGAGCCTCAGACAGACACAATTCATTCCCCTTTCCAAAGAGCACGGACTGCCGTCTCCGGCCTGCTCAGGGCCTTTGACTTCTGAGAAGAGAGCAGCATGATTCAATCCCACCTTTCCCCCCCTCCGTCTTTTCTCCTGCGGTCCTGAACATGTCGGCTTTATCAGAAACATATGTGGCGTTCAGGGTCTGTGGGAGAGGCGGCTTCTTCTTTTACACGTTGGCCATAGATGGCGATTCTCTCATTGCGTCATCATGTCTTCTGTTGCTCTATTTGCTTGTCCTTTATCATGCTAAATTAATAATTGTTTTTCAAAGCCAGAGGTTTGGTATATAGAGGAAATAAATGATGCCTCCTATGGAAAAAAGGCTCCACTCTGAAACTAAATTATGAATATAAAATATCATGTGAGCTTTTTTTGTCCAAAAGTAGGCTTTATAATAGCTTTAGTGCTGTATGGTGGGAATGTGTGTGTGTGTGTGTGTGTGTGTGTGTGTGTGTGTGTGTGTGTGTGTGTGTGTGTGTGTGTGTGTGTGTGATAGACTGTACCACCAGTGAGAAATATGAGAACTGTGAGATGGCAGAGATACAGATAAAGCTTCTCATGTTCTGCACGAGACAGCATGATGGAGAATATTCAATTTCGTCTTATCAGATATGTTTCTGTTGATACTTGTGTGTGTGTGTGTGTGTGTGTGTGTGTGTGTGTGTGTGTGTGTGTGTGTGTGTGTGTGTGTGTGTGTGTGTGTGTGTGTGTGTTTGAGTGCACACACGTGAGTACCTGACCCAAGCCTTTGTTCCATAAGAGACACTTATTGATAACGTCTGGAGACAATCTGCCTCTCAGACGCAGGAAGAGCTCCTTAATTAAGAGTCTCTTATTATTATCAGCCAATGAGGACGCAGCTTCAGTCGATGGCACCACCTGGAACAAGGAGTTCAGTTACGATAGCTCTGGTATATTTGAATTATTGAACTTGTTTGTCCTTTAATTTATTGCTGGATTAGTGGTAACAACAGACTTCAGTTTCCGCTCATATGCCTACATCATAAAAGTGTTTTCACACAACGGTATGCTCTAAAAATAAATCCTAGTGCAGTGGGATTGTGATTCAATCTGCAAGTACAGTAGTTGGGATTATCGAGGAAGAAATCTCTAATGTAAAATGTGTTTAGAAGAGCAATTACCCCGCACGTAATTTAACCGGTGGTCCTTTTTCTCGTAGCTTTCAGTATCATTTTAATGTAATAATAACCATGTGTTCATATTGAAGTAGTAGCAAAGCACAGGGTTGACTTGCCTTCATTTACCAGAATACATTTTGATTAACCGGATCAATTTCAGTCAACAAAAGCTTTGTTTTCGCCCCGATACTGAATTTTACAACTTTCTGTCAACAATGATACTAACACAAATATCATAATAGGAATATAGTAACAATTGAATTGTAAAGCTTCTTCATTTAAAGAGTATGGAGGACATGGCCTCCATCTTTAATCTTCCATTAGGATTTGAAAGAATGATTAAGGTCGCATTCACACCTAATAGTCACGGGCAAAACTCAAACGGACTATAAACTTTAAACACAAGTCATGTGCACGGAAATGCTGTTCACCCATTGGTCAGACATTAAGGGGGTACAAACGCAAATCCCGGCAATTTCTCCCGGAGCCTCCGCCATGGAGCATCGGCACTTTCGGCAGGTTATTCTCGTGCTGCTGTTAATCTGGAGATCAACGGACACTAGCGGCCCGCGCATATGATTATATAATCAGACAACGTCCGTTAAAAAACATTATAACACATATAGGGGTGTAACGGTATCTGTATTCGTCCCGTACCGTCACGGTTCGGCACATGCAGTCACACGGCGAATACGCCTTTTTTACGAGTGGGAAAAAAGTCAGTAATTCAGGGTAGCATCCACTACACTATCTATAATCCAGGGGGCGGTATTGCGCCTAAAAGCTGTTTGCCAGCCGCCCTTAAACAACAAATGAAGAACAAGAAGAAACAACAACAAAACGAACTAAATACAAGAAGAAGAAAAGTTAGTATGGTGAGTTCAGATAACACACAGGAGCCAGAACCCACCTGCTTCTTTTAGATCAGCTGTGTGGGAACATTTCGGGTTCCCTGTGGACTATAATAACGATGAAGTGTGCGAGTGGTGGATCGGACGAGGACGGTGTGTCGGCGTTGTTCTACAGCGGTGCGGTATGCTAATGCTAACACACGCCAAACATGCTACATCATATCAGAAGGCATCACCCAGGTGTGCCACTCACCGGAGCCCGGCGAAAGACAACAGCTGTTCAACAGCTGATCCCCGCTGTTTTTAAGAAGCCAATAGACATGAGAGCAGTGAGACCAAAATAAATAACGGAAGCTTTTGGCTTATTATTTATGATGTAATATTTTCAAGACATTCTTTTTACTTTTACAGCTTGATGAAACCTTTTAGTTTGACATCAGCCATTATAGATAATATGGCCATCTGAGTGTGTGGTTTGTTTTTAACTGTTTAATACAGTTAATTATTCAAAATGTCAGAGTTCCTTATTTTGAGACTGAAACTTGCACTACTGTTCAAACATAAATAACAACAAACCTGGAATTATGCATTTGGGACTTTTTTTTGCTTTTTCTTGTTGTACCGAACCGTGACTTCTGTGAACCGTTACACCCCTAAACACATATAATGAGAGACGTTCTGCTGTCAGGAGGAGGTTTTATGTACTGTATAGTTGACGGAGAATTTGTACTTTATACGACACTGTTCAACACTTAATTCTGCTTCACTCTTTAACTAAACAAGATTTTGAAGACATCCGCGTTCTTGTGACGTGTAAATACTACGCTTCCTATGTTTCGGTGCGGACTGCGTTCACACCAGCGATGAACCGCTCCAGAGTTCACGAGCAAGCGCTCCGACACCACCTCTTTTAGGCGGACCAGAGTCCGGTTGTTTAGTTCACTTCAGAGGTCTCGGGCTGCGTTCACCCCGACCCAAACGAACCAAGCGGCTAAACGCACCAGGGTTCGATTCAACCGGACTACACAAGCCGGCTGGTGTGAACGCGACCTTAGAAAACATTTAGAAACCAAACAGAATATCTTGTAAGTCTATTTTCTTTTGTACTTTTTTTTAAGCTTTTCATGCCATTATCAAATAAGTGTTTCATTGATCCATCTATCAGCGTGTCCCCCCCTTCAAACAATAGTTATCGTCTTCTTCATCTCTTGTTCATTCTGGAAGATAGAAGAGGGAGATCCTAAGAGACACAGACCGACAAAAGAAAGATAAAGAGACTTTTAGATTCATTTTTAGAAACAGAATGTGTCGAAACGCCTGAAAACCTATATCCAAAACTCACGCAATAAGATCTTTACAGCAATTTCCCAAATTGAGACACCTCGGGGAAACAAATCCTCCGTAGAAACTAAATGGATTGATGCTTCTGTGTTTATTTTGCCTCCCGATGCGTAATTTCGTCCAGTGATTTTCCACACCGGCAAGCAGCGGCCCCTGAAATCATTGTCTCCTCGCCGTCAGCATATACATAATCTTCAGACAGTGGCGGTGCAAATTAAACACACCTGAATGGATTTTAAAATGGATATCTCCTGCAGAACCTCTCATGAAAGCTAAACAATGGTGTGTCTATTGATCCGGGCGTGTGTGTGGATTTAAATAGAGAAATCTGAATGGGATCATTTGTTGATGTGGGATTCGATTAGTTTCAGCAGTCCAGAAAACCCTTTAAAACCGCCTCTTGGTCTGCATGTCCTGACCTTTGTCAATCCAAGCTTTTTTCCGATTGGATGTAAGCTTTTGCTCGTATGCAAACTTACCCTTTACTTCTCTGATTTCTGTTGTGATACCTCGACACAGGCTCCTTTGTAAGTGGAAAAAGGTAAAGTAATCAATGATGCTTTTTTAAAAAGCACAACATTTCTTACCATTGCTTTGCAGATGATCTGCAGGTATACCTGCCTATAACAGCAAATAAGGAATCTAGGATTGCCTTGCTTCGCTGTCTGAAAGACATAAAATCATGGATGGAAATCAACTTCTTGACTCTTAATGAAAAGAAGACAGAGATTATAATATGTGGACAGTCTGAACTCCTGGATGGCTTTAATAGTGTGCTCGGCCCCTTAGCCTCCTACAGCCGTCCCTCTGTCAGAAATCTTGGAGTCATCTTTGACAACTGTTTTCAATTTGACAAACAGATAAGCTCAGTTGTCAAGACAAGCTTCTTCCAGCTGCGGCTTCTGGGGAAGGTAAAAGCCTCTCTTCCTAGTAAGGAATTTGAACAGCTAATCCACTTATTTATCACGTCTCGTTTAGACTACTGTAACTCCCTCTATATTGGTGTTGACAAGTGCTTGATCCGTCGCCTGCAGCTGGCCCAAAATGCGGCTGCCCGCCTTCTTACTGGGAAGAGACGTTATGACCACATCACACCCGTTCTGGCAGACCTTCATTGGCTTCCTGTCAGTCACAGGATCCAGCTCAAGTACTTACTTGTTGTTTTTAAATCATTGCATGGACTGGCACCACGTTACCTGTCTGAGTTGTTGCACCGCCATGCTCCTGCTCGAGCACTGCGCTCAGCTCAGCAGAATATGTTGGTGGTTCCTCGGAGCAGAGGTGACAGGGCCTTCAGTGCTGCAGCTCCCAGACTGTGGAACAGCCTCCCAGCACATATCCGGACTGCTGAGTCTATTGAACTTTTTAAATCCCAGCTAAAAACTCACCTCTTTGCACCGGCGTTTAATACTAGTTGAGCATTACATTTTTATATTTGTATGTTTTTTATTTATTTTTTATATGTTTCTAGTTATTGTGCTTTTTATTATGTTTTTAATTCTTGTTGTTATTATCGTACTCCCATTGGGGTAATAAAGATTGAGATGCTTGAAGTTAAATATTAAATATTAGAGATAGTACCAAGCAGCAACCCACTGCTTCTATACCGCTGATTTGAGGTCAGATGTATTGAAGTCTATGAGAAAATGACTCTACTTCTCACTGGATTGGGGCAGTGGTGGCGAAGTCGATAGGGACTTGGCTTGGCGACTGGAAGGTCACCAGTTCAAGTCCCGGCAAGACCAAGTGCTACCGAGGTGTCCCTGAGCAAGGCACCGTTCCGTACACTGCTCCCCGGGCGCCGTTCAAAATGGCAGCCCACTGCTCCTAACACTAGGATGGGTCGAATGCAGAGAAACTATTTCCCCACGAGGATTAATAAAGTATATTAAAAGCATTACCATGATTTCGTGAATTATCGTACACAAAAATAGTAAAATATCCAATAGATGTTAAAGGGTGTGGCAACCCATTGACATTTTGTTGTCTTGTCTGAGTGTGCTTCATGTTTTTTACCTACCAGATTGGACATATTCTGCTCCACTTATACACTTCCTCTGCCCTGTAACTGCAACATTCATGAATAAACATTCCCTGATCTCCTCGGTCTTGCTCTGTAGTGAAATCGAATGCAGCGTGAGTCTAATACAGCCTCCATGTTCCCTTCAGCCGGCAGATAAGTGTATTCTTCACGCCATCTGTGAGAATGACAAATCACCGAGAGATCCAGAGCCTCAGGTCGAGGAGAGAAAGTCTCTCGTCCAGCTCTGAGTCCGCATGTTGAACCATGAACCTTCTGCAGAGCCAGGGCCGGTCAGTTATTTACATGTTATCTCAAATAGAACACTCCAGACCGTGTGCCTTACCAACCAAGCTGACACGCTAACAGGAGAACTCTTATATTCACTTTGTTGTGTAACGTAAGCTTGAGATGTAAGAGTGGTGCAGTGATGATGTATTTTGTGAGCCTACCCAAAATTACTGTAGCATCGCAAGGGTGTCTCGTCAAAAGCATTGGGATTTCATTTCATTGGATTTCAGCAAATTGCAGAACATAAGCTTTGTGGCCAACACACTTTTTTTTTTAAGCGTCATTGAGATAAAAATGCGGTAATAGTATACAAAGAAAAAGGCGGTAAAGGCGAACTTGTGTTGGCGTGATGACAGTGCATTTAGACACTTGTTAGCAACCGCCTTTTTTATGACACAGAGAATCTTCCGGCATTAACGAGTGGAGTATTCACAGGCTTTTAACCGTTGACAGTTGTCTTTGAGACGAGGGAACTGGAAGTGATGATTCGTTATATCACGTGACTCAGTCGAATATGGAGATAAGATCATGTGGTGCACGAGAAAGTCTTGTCTTAGTTTGACCTGGACTCCTATGGCGCGTTTCCACGGCAGCGGGCAGCTCGCTTTAAGCGTCCGAGCCGGGGCGACTTTTTCACCTTTTTTCTGGCCCGACTAAATCGTGGTTCTCGGGCCAGGAACAACCGGGCTGAGTCGGGCTGAGCATGCTAAACTAGAGAGAGAATCGCTGGCAAGGCGGCTACAACTACAACAAGATGAACATATTTGACCGTGATTTAATTGTAATACACGTTTCTAAATGATGCCGAAGTAACAACACACTGATACCGGTTAGTAAGAACCATGAATTAATGCTTTGACAAGTCTGCAGACAGACGGCAGAGAAACACCTTTAAAATGCGTGTTTTCTGAATGGAGATCGGCTAAGCTAACGTTATATATGCTCCGACCGTCCACACTCACAGCAACGGCCTACAGACATAAATAAAGCAGCGACTGTATCCTCCATGACACAGGCAGTCTGTGGTTTGTACTTGTTTAACTTCTGTCTAGTTTCTGAACAGATATGAGGAGCTGTGAGCTCTGAGTGCTAACAGCTAACGGCTGTGTTGTTTTTCTGGGGCTCTCATTGAAGATGACGTCACGGCTCCGCCTACACTGCGTTACTATAGTAACTACCCCAGTTCCTAAACTGTAATGGAAACGCAGCATAAAGTGATTCCTAACCAAACCGAGCGAGGCCGAGCGAGGCCTGCAGTGGAAACGCGCCATTAGTTGGTAACTCTGAGTATTCATTATTGACCTGGATGGTTTTAGTACAAAGCCAAATATGATTCTGCTCGGTGTGATCACCATATAGTTTAGTTTCCAGCAGTGTGAACCCAGAGATGTTGAGTGCACCAAAGTTAGGAAGTATAGTACGGGTCCCCAGAACATAGAAACTGCCAGATGCTGCATGGCTTGGCCGATTTGGACAATTTCGGAGTGGTTTTCCGTCATTTTCTGGATCAGAGATGGTAGTTTTTATTAGAAAACGGCCATGACTCTTTGCTGGGGCTGATTTTGAAGTTTTAGGGAACTAAAAACAGTCATGTTTGGTCCTGAAAATGTCAGAAATGTATTCAACCTCCTCAACATACCTCAAAAACCACACCAAACTGGCCTAAGTCGCCCAATTAGCATATCCAGCAGTGTGTGCTTGAGACCCATGCTATACATTACTAACATAACACTTTTGGGGTACTCAACATTGCTGGCCTCCAGACTACAAAGCCCGTTCGTCTTTCCGTCAGAACAATATGGACGCTGTGCTCTGTGTGATCACCATGTGTTAATAGTTCCTCTGTCAAAGACTGACAAGGTCGTCTCCAAAGACAGACGGAGGCTCGCATGTTCTGCTGTCACCGTGATGGATCTCCTCCACCTGCCACCTCCCTCAGTGGGCCAGGAGGAAACGCAAGGTGTGTGTGTGTGTGAAGTGGAAGAGCACAGAAGAGATGGAGAGGGGGTAAGATAGCATCTGGTGGATATCGATATACTCGTTGAGAAGCTAAGGATCATGTTTGCATACAGTCCACTCTGTGTTCCCACGGGAGAGATTAAAGAAGCGTTAACCTCGTGTGAAGTGCGCTGTGTGACAGAATCTGTTGCAACTCACTGCATGGCTGGACCAATGGGAGGGGAAAGAACAGATCGGCTTTGAATGCATATTGAATCCAGAATGACGAGTGGAACAGGAGATGACGAACTAGACATCGAGACACTGACAGATGGACGGGCACAAAGAAACTAAAGAACATGAGGTACACAGAGATGTCACTTTGGTTTGAGTCGTACAGAAAGCCGGATGTGAGGTACGAGATGGAAATGATGGTTCTGGTGATTTACGTTTCATTAAAATAACTTTTTGACACCTGGAGGTTTTAATGGACGACGTGCCGCCCAATGAGAAGCAGCCCGGCCTCTGTCATCGCTGCAATGGGAGAGCTCTCCGCCCAATGAGAAGCAGCCCGGCCTCTGTCATCGCTGCGATGGGAGAGCTCTCCGCCCAATGAGAAGCAGCCCGGCCTCTGTCATCGCTGCGATGGGAGAGCTCTCCGCCCAATGAGAAGCAGCCCGGCCTCTGTCATCGCTGCAATGGGAGAGCTCTCCGCCCAATGAGAAGCAGCCCGGCCTCTGTCATCGCTGCAATGGGAGAGCTCTCCGCCCAATGAGAAGCAGCCCGGCCTCTGTCATCGCTGCGATGGGAGAGCTCTCCGCCCAATGAGAAGCAGCCCGGCCTCTGTCATCGCTGCAATGGGAGAGTTCTCCGCCCAATGAGAAGCAGCCCGGCCTCTGTCATCGCTGCGATGGGAGAGCTCTCCGCCCAATGAGAAGCAGCCCGGCCTCTGTCATCGCTGCAATGGGAGAGCTCTCCGCCCAATGAGAAGCAGCCCGGCCTCTGTCATCGCTGCAATGGGAGAGTTCTCCGCCCAATGAGAAGCAGCCCGGCCTCTGTCATCGCTGCGATGGGAGAGTTCTCCGCCCAATGAGAAGCAGCCCGGCCTCTGTCATCGCTGCGATGGGAGAGCTCTCCGCCCAATGAGAAGCAGCCCGGCCTCTGTCATCGCTGCGATGGGAGAGCTCTCCGCCCAATGAGAAGCAGCCCGGCCTCTGTCATCGCTGCAATGGGAGAGTTCTCCGCCCAATGAGAAGCAGCCCGGCCTCTGTCATCGCTGCGATGGGAGAGCTCTCCGCCCAATGAGAAGCAGCCCGGCCTCTGTCATCGCTGCAATGGGAGAGTTCTCCGCCCAATGAGAAGCAGCCCGGCCTCTGTCATCGCTGCGATGGGAGAGCTCTCCGCCCAATGAGAAGCAGCCCGGCCTCTGTCATCGCTGCAATGGGAGAGCTCTCCGCCCAATTACACATGAAGTGTTCTGTCCGGCGGGTTTGACCTCGCGCTCACGGAGCACTCTCCCAAGTGTTCAAGTTATAAATAAGGTTTCTGCAGAACACCTCCTTCTCGTCAGCTGTGCCTCGCGCTTTGGTTTGCCTCCAAATCCTCGCTCTTCCACAAATCCCCGACACGATGCCTCCTCTCCTCTCCGGGGCCGAGCGTCTGCCGCTTCAGAGGGCTGACACAGACGGGTTTCGTGTGTGTCTTGTGTGTGTCTTGTGTGTGTGTCTTGTGTGTGTTGTGTGTGTCTTCTGTGTGTCGTGTGTGTCTTGTCTGTGTCTTGTATGTGTCTTGTGTGTCTTGTGTGTTGTGTGTGTGTCTTGTGTGTGTCTTGCGTGTGTTTCGTGTGTGTCTTGTATGCTTGTGTACACGTTTGTGTGTGTACACTGCTTCTGCTCTGGCAATGAAGTTGTTTGTATTGATTGCGAGAGAGAGAGAGAGTGAGTGCTCTGGGCACCGCTACCTCTTGATTTATAATTCTGTTGAAGAAGCCCAGGAAGGAGAGCGAATATAAAAAGTGAATGAATGATAGATGGAGAGAGAGAAAGCAGAGGTTCTATAAAGGACCACGAGAGAAGTGGGAAAGCGAGGGACTGAGAAAGGAGAAGAAAGGAAAGTAGAAGGATCAAAGTTCTCCTAACTTCCCCTGCTGGAGAGAAGTGCCGCCGCGAGGCAGGGGGCGGAGCTACAGTAGAGACGTTAGTTTCACTGCTTGAATATCTTTTATTCGGCCCTCAGGCTGCCGCATCACGCCGCTATGTTTGAGACTTGATGTTATGCGTTTTATACAATTTGGACCCCATGGAAAACAGATTTACTCGCTGTCATGTTTGTTTTTACACTCGCATTGTGTTGAGGCGAGCCCAGGAGGAAGCTGTAACAGCTGTTATGAATATTGTTTATTTACTGCCGATTGACTCCAAATTAAGGCTTTAATACCCGTGCAGATGTGCCACACAAAGAATGGAGATAAAGAGAGCAGGATACCGAACACAGGGCTTTTCATCGAGGTGCAAAGTGTCCGTTCTGATATCTCCGCGATGCTCTGACACTTCCTCACGACTCGCACTGACCTCTCGGTGACCCGGTGGCTCTGAGAGGAACTGAAGTAATCCTCTGAGTCCTCGGGGAGTCTCGTACCAAAACGTGTGTGCATGAAAGAGCTTCTGGTGGTTGCTAGGTGACAACTGGAAAACAGTTTGAAGAGTAAAGCCTTTTGATGGAGACTGTACTCGCTGGGAAGAGAAGAGTGAGCGTACTTTACAACCAACCAATTACAACACAGCTGTTATTTTGTTTGACATTTTCTTGCAGTTATTATTATTGCCGCTCTTAGTGCTTTCAGTTTCGCGCATTGAGCTTCTTTTCAATCAGTGGTGGAAAGTAACAAATTCCATTTAAATGATTGTATTAAGTATTTTTTTGACTTGAGCGTTTCCATGTAATGCTAGTGCTTACTTTGCTTCTACATTTCAGAGGCTAAAATCATATGTTTTACTCCACTACATGTATGTTGACCGTTACAATGGCCTTGTATATAATAACATATGATATGCTGTCAGGTATAATGCAGTACTGCACACCTAATCTACGCAGTATATTCAGTTATAAAATGCTCTTACATGTAAGAATATAATCATACCATGCTGTGAAAATATGCACTATGTATGGGACGTTGTACATTGTGCTTATAGTGTGTTTTGGGATCATAGTATTTGTACTTTTAGCTAAGTAAATCATCTGAGTACTTCTTCCAACACTGCTGTTGATGTATATTCATGAGATGGACGAAACACAGCTTCACAGGAACTATGTGTAAGTGATCAACATCTTGCTCACACTTGTGTGTTTGTTTACTAAGTTATTCTGCATGCAACTTGTAAATAACATTTTGAAAAACATAATAATAATAATGAAATGTTTGCATTAAGAGATGTGGATTGTTGCTAGGAGATGCTTCATTGTAATTAGATGCTAATTGTTTGACTGAATTTAGCTAAAGGAAATTATTCAAACCCTTAAAATACACAGACACCATTTTCTAAACGGTGTCTTCAAAGAGATAAGTAATAGTGCACAGTGTTTCCCTCACGTGCGCTCTGCAGTGCAACATGTGCGGCTAATGTAATTGCAGGAGGTGATTAAGTATATATTAAAGAGTCTCCTCCGCACATTGAATTAGCTCTGAACCCCCTCCCCGCTGCAGGACGTCTCAGGGCTCTCTCTCTCTCTCTCTCTCTCTCTCTCTCTCTCTCTCTCTCTCTCTCTCTCTCTCTCTCTCTCTCTCTCTCTCTCTCTCTCTTGGTTTGATGTGATCAGAAGCCCAGAGTCGTGGTGTCACGAGCGAGGACAATCAAGCCTGTCCCCAAAGTAAAAGCTCCTTCCTCGACTTAAGAAAATCACTCTGCGTTCCTGTGTGTGTGTGTGTGTGTGTGTGTGTGTGTGTGTGTGTGTGTGTGTGTGTGTGTGTGTGTGTGTGTGTGTGTGTGTGTGTGTGTGTGTGTGTGTGTGTGTGTGTGTGTGTGTGTGTGTGTGTGTGTGTGTGTGTGTGTGTGTGTGTGTGTGTGTGTGTGTGTGTGTGTGTGAGTAATGATGTTGCTTAAGTAGAAGAGAGGACATGCCATAGAAGAGAAAGCAGACTTGCAGGAAGGAAGCCATCATGTACGCTTTCAGAATAAAGTATTTACTCTCACATGACGTGTCTCTATATGCAGATCAATGTGAGACAGACAGTGTGGCCGCGCTGGTCGATAGAGCGAGGGATGAGTGGGCGATAAAAGAAAAGCAAAGAGGGCGGAGGAGTTGAGAAGGAGAAGGGAACGAAGATGAAGGAGAGGAGATGGGATTTACAGGAATATCCCCCTCCTGATGAATAGAGGAGCGTGTGTGTGTGTGTGTGTGTGTGTGTGTGTGTGTGTGTGTGTGTGTCTCTCGCTGTTTGTGGATTGCAGATTTAAAATGCCGTTTACTTTCATCAACATGTGCTTTTAACGAGGTCTGCATGATGAGCCCGAGAACCACTTGATACAAAGCAGGATAGCGAGAAGGAAAATGTGGATTCTCAACATTCAGTTTGGAAAGCAGACACGTGTCGGGCTCTGAAGTCCAAGTGAAACTGGGAGAAGCAATGCATCCTAAAGTTGGGGAAACTCATCCGATGAGCAGATATGAAGTCTGTCGAAGCAGGAAAAGCTAGTTGTTGAAATAGAGAATCTCGGTGGCTTTAATCTAAAAGTTTGACTTTTGACTTCAACTGACGAGAAACACATAGTCTGCTGCTGATTGGTTGCTGAAGAAGCTCTTCGAGAACAGCCAATTGTAACGGCTTACTTAAAGACATCTTGAAACCAAATGTGCTGATGTAGTGGTACAGTGATGTATGACATGTGGTACTCATTATCCCTCAGTTGTGTAACTGTATGTTCCCATAGCTCATGAGCTGTACATGTGCCCACGCTTCATCAGAGGATCAGGAATGTTATTGTTTGTAAAACCTCACAAAGAGTGCTGGAAATAACCTGTGTATTTGTGTTCAACTTGAAATCCAATACATTCCAGTACAGATATAATTGATCGATGATCCTAATGTGTGTCCTCATCCTAAATCTCTCTCTTGGCTTTAAGCCCCTGTCACACTGTCCCGAAGTTGACACCCGATGGACACACGAATATGGAATTGTGAATTTCGCACGAAGATGGCCCCGAACCACACGAAGGCAACATTTAATTACATTTAAGAAATACAACTGCAACGAAAGTAACACAAACAATTATGTTACAGTACTATGATACTGTACTGATATCTTCAGACTTTGTTCTTTACTTTCTCCGTCTTTATATGTAGAAGATATTACATTTTCTCCGTCATGTTGTTTCCATAGCAACAACAACTTCCTGTCAACTCGCCTTCAAAATAATATATTATATCCTTTTTAGTTTCACAGAACACAAATTGGGTTATTTACATAATATGTTTACATGATTTTGTTGTGCAATAAAACAACCCGATGGACACACGATAAAGGGAACGTTCAAATTCGGCTGTGATTAGTGCTGCGTACCGGTACGCCGAACCGGTACTGGACTTGTAAAACGTTTCGGTTCAAGTCCGGTTAAAACCGGAACGTCGGGAACCGGTACTTGGACTCGCAAAAAAACTAGCACTTACGTATATTCTGGTGTCTGTGGTTATTTAAACATTCCCTGATAAACGTTATTCAGCGTCAATAAATGAGTGCTAATCCCAGTGTGCTCAGTGTACAACATCACATGTCATTTCACCTTCGATTCACGGTTTGAAAACGTAGAATTTCGCCACATGCTAATGCTAACCGGAAGTCAAGAATTTTCAGAATAAAAGTATTAAGTTAATAGTGTGAACTTCCGGTTTTTTCAGAATAAAACTGATTTAAATTAAATAGTGTATTTAATTCAAACTTACGCCATATCAACATTGATTTTAATTTCTAACAGTATGTATGTACATCACTATGTATGTACTGTATAATGTACACATGTAGAGTTGTAGAAAAGACATGGTGTACAGACAGTACAGTACACTCTGACTGTACAGTCACTACAGTGTAGCCTGTATAGTCGGTGTGTAACAGTGTAATGCTTATAGTCTACTCTACACTCTACCTTCCAGCAACGCTTTAGGGATTGAGGCTCAGTCAGCTCAGGGACTGTTTGGTTACTTTAGTTTGGTAAATGAAATACATGTTTGAACTTTGTAGTAGTTCACTGTAGTCATAAGTCATTTGTAGACTAAGTGGCAAAAAGTGTTTTTTTTACATTTGTACTTTGTAGAGAAATGTAGACACAAGTTGGAAGGGAGCACAATAAACCTGAGGAGTTTGAATTTGAGTTGATTATGAGTTAATTTTCAATTGATAATTAGCTCACAATAAGTTCACTTTAGTTACTCACACAACTTGACACAAGCCATGGGTTCAGGTCCGGACTTATAAGTCCGGACCTGAACCTGAATGTGAGTCCAGGTACGCAGCACTAGCTGTGATCGTAGCAACATCGGGCGGTTCGTGAGGGCATCTTAAGCCATCGTATGACCGCCGGTAGAGGTTCTCAGGCTCCGGCAGCAACTTCGTGAGCGGAGGCAAAATCTTTGGCATGCCAAAAAATTGCGGAAGGACCTTGAGAAGGTTCATTTTCGTGTTGAATTCGTGTGTCCATGTTGCCCTTCGTGAGGCCATCGTGAGGGCATCGTGTTATCCTCGGTGCCATCGGGCATTCGCCCCGATCAGAGTGAGGGCGAATGCACCGATGATAACCCGAAGATGACACGATTCGACAAGATGCCCTCACGAGTGCCTTACGAAGTTGCCACTCACGAAGTTGCTGCCGGAGTCTGAGAAACTCCACCGGCGGTCATACGATGGCTTAGATGCCCTCACGAACGGCCCGATGTTGCTACGATCACAGCCGAATTTGAACATTTCCTTTATCGTGTGTTCATCGGGTGTCAATTTCGGGACAGTGTGACAGCGGCTTTAAGCAAATCCAACTAGGTTTCAGACTGTATAAATATATGGTTGTTCATGAGGTCAAATTAGCTTCGAAACTGACCACTTACAATCCAGACGTATATGTCGTCTCTTATCTTCAACTCCAGTCTCGCGGTAAAAATCGCTAATTGAACTGTAAACAATTAGCTGATAACATCCTGGCGTTAGTTTCTCGTAAATTCACCGGAAACAAAAGATACCCCCTTTCTTCCAGAGGGTTATCAAGGTTCAAGGTTCAAGGCTTTACTGGCATGTGCTCAGCAGCGACCGTGAAGATGTGTCCATGACAAACTGAAGTCCCAGGCTCCTCCAACAGAGCAACATGAATATAGAAACAAACAAATAAAAGTGAAAGAAATAACAGAATAGAAACACAATTGTGAAAGAGAATATTGCGAGGTGTGATATATCTAATATGTAATAGGTATATATGACCCAATATGTATATTTGTTCATTTTGTTTTATTATTCATTTCTTATTTCATAGTTTTTCATCATTTGTATTATTATTATTATCTTTGAATGAATCTGTGCTGTCCTGTTTTTCATCCGAACCCTGTTGCTGTTTGAACTTCTGAATTCCCCCACGGGGTTTAATAAAGCTCCGTCTTATCTTCCATCCATCTTCTCCTCTTCTCCGTGGTCGGGTTTCGGGGTAGCAGTTCCAGCTGAGAGCCCCAAGCGTTCCTTTCCCCTCATCAACCAGCTCTGACTGGGGGGTCCCAAGGCGCTCCCAGGCCAGAAGAGATATAGTCCCTCCACCTGGTCCTAGGTCTACCCCTCGGTCTCCTCCCAGCTGGACGTGCCTGGAACACCTCCCTAGGGAGGCGCCCAGGTGGCATCCTAGCTAGGTGCTCGAACCACCTCAACTGGCTCCTTTCGACGCGAAGGAGGAGCGGCTCAACTCCGAGTCCCTCCCTGATGACCGAACTTCTCTCCTTATCCCTAAGGGAGACGCCAGCCACCCGGCGGAGGAAACCCATCTCGACCGCTTGTATCCGCCATCTCGTTCTTTCGGTCATGACCCATCCTTCATGACCGTAGGTGAGGGGAGGAAGGGACATGGCCCGGTACACAGAGAGCTTTGCCTTCTGGCTCAGCTCCCTTTTCGTCACCACGGTGCGGTAAAGCGACTGCAGTACCGCTCCCGCTGCTCCGACTCTCCGGCCCATCTCACGCTCCATTGTTCCCTCACTCGAGAACAAGACCTCGAGATACTTGAACTCCTTCACTTGGGGTAAGGACTCATTCCCTACTTGGAGTGGACAGTCCATCGGTTTCCTGCTCAAACCATCTTATCTTATCTTATCTTAAACAGAAGTATAGCAATTGAAGATATTAAACTAATCCTTCCATGGTGGGGTTAATGGAGAAAGTTCAATAAATAAAACACCCATCAAAAGTCCTTTCTGATCCGAAACCTGCAACCTATCATTCATGCGACTGTTAGAACATAACTGTAAGGCCGTGTGCTTTAACAGACATCAATTACATGAATGGCGTTACCTATTACAGCGTTTACTCTGACAAAGAGAGAGCACAGATGTATAAGTGGCAGGGCTGCTTGCTTCAGACACTGGCAGTAAACTAAGTCTTTTATCCCCTGGTGCCATGGCCAGAGACTGTGAAATGTGGCTACATGCTGTAAGGAGTTCACTAAATTAATGTAAACATTATTGAGATTAAGCTGCCAGATACAACAGTGGTGGGGTCTGTGCCAGCATATATATAGTCTGATTATAGGAACAAGCACCGCATCTTATGCAGCCGCTGACATGATGAAGAGATATTGCTCTAATGTGACTGAGCTGGTAGAAAACATAGTGATGGAGAGCTGCAATTACACTTCCCTACTAGTTTTCCAAATCAATTCTGTCATATTTTTAGCTTTGTATCCCTCGATAATGCAGTTTGTGAATGTGTGGTGTGCAAATGACGACTTTTTTAGCTACTGTAAGATGCTGTATATATTAAAAGATAGCCATGAAAGACTGCAGAGCGTAACAAGTACTTTTACTTTTGATACATGAAGTACATTTAGTTGGTAATACTTTGGCACTTTCTGAAATGGGTCATTAGCCGCTTTCACACCAAGTAGTTTGCCGTACTTAGTTCCCAGCACTTCGTGCCACCTCTTAGTTCCCCCATGGAACTAAGAGCCGATCGCGTTCACACCGGAATAAGTTCCCTGAGGGAGGATTACGCAAATGAAGTCGCTGACGTCACTACTTCTTCTTCTTCTTCTTCTTCTTCTTCTTCTTCTTCTTCTTCTTCTTCTTCTTCTTCTTCTTCTTCTTCTTCTTCTTCTTCTTCTTCTTCTTCTTCTTCTTCTTCTTCTTCTTCTTCTGCTTTGGGTTTACTGGCAGGCCGCAAACCACTTCACGGCGTATACTGCCACCCGGAGTCCCTCGCCGGAAGTCCCCGGAATTAGGGACTGGCTTCAGTAGAAGCTGCTGGGACTCCCGGCAGCTTCTACTGAAGCCTTCCGAGTAAATCGCCAGAACGCAGACAACCGCCAGAATTCTCTCTCCGTTGGTGCGCGGGGCTAATGCTAATGCTAATAATGCTAATGCCAGCAAATACAATGGCGGCTTCACAAAACTTTTCAGAGTTTCACGGGGCGTGGTTTGCAATTCGCCCAGCCAATCAGAAATTGGTACTTTTTTCTCTCCAGGATAGTTCCACCTCTCCAGGAGGGACTGAAAAGGCGGTAACATTTCTCTGAACTAAGTTCTCTTTTTGCTGTGAACGCACAATTCCAGGCACTAACGGAACTAAACGGGAAAAGTACGGGTACAAGTACTCCGGTGTGAAAGCGCCTATTGTGTTGAATGGATACTTTAGATCAGGACTTTTACAGACATATGCGGATTCAAATATGTGAACAGTTGTGTGTGGGGTGTGGAAATGACCCCTTTCTCTAGGCCACGGTAGCTACAGTAAGATGCTGTATGTATTAAAAGCTAGCCATGAAAGACTGCAGAGCGTAACAATTAACTAAAGTGCTTTGTTGACATGGGAGGAGATGGCAGTGGCCACAGCAGAGAAGCATGACAAACAGGGATAATTACACTGGTATCCATTAAGTCCCCACATTATTAGTGCAGGCGATTATATCTCCAATGATATATGGACGAGCTAAATTAACAAAAAGCACGACACAGCTCAAGAGTCCCACAGAAGGTCACACACATGTTGGTGTTAAGGAGAGAGAAACAACCTTTCTGCGTTGCTTCTTTGCACGTCTGGCAATATCTTATCTTTCTAACAAATAACTAGGGAACGATGTCTCGGGGTGTGAGGCGAAGCAGAGCCGGAGGGAAATTGTTTTTCAGAATGATACACAACACAGAAGTGGCTTCATGTGCAGAATCGAGTCCTGCAGAGAGTCACTTGACCTGAATACAGTCCTTGGGATCCAATCCCGCGTCGTGCTGGTTCAAACACTCGTGTAGGGAACGGTGACAAAGTATCATCACAGTGAGAAACCAGGTGGTTATCTTTATTCATAAAGCACAGCAAATAAGTAATAGTACTAAACTCAGGGCACAGCGTTCAAAGAAAGACCTTAAAGGGGTCATAGTATGCAAAATCAGTATGTAGTGTCTCTACTTTAAAGAGTCCTCTCCTGCTGATGTTCAGGTGTATATCAGTATGTAGTGTCTCTACTTTAAAGAGTCCTCTCCTGCTGATGTTCAGGTGTATATCAGTATGTGTCTCTACTTTAAAGAGTCCTCTCCTGCTGATGTTCAGGTGTATATCAGTATGTAGTGTCTCTACTTTAAAGAGTCCTCTCCTGCTGATGTTCAGGTGTATATCATTATGTAGTGTCTCTACTTTAAAGAGTCCTCTCCTGCTGATGTTCAGGTGTATATCAGTATGTAGTGTCTCTACTTTAAAGAGTCCTCTCCTGCTGATGTTCAGGTGTATATCAGTATGTAGTGTATCTACTTTAAAGAGTTATCTCCTGCTGATGTTCAGGTGTATATCAGTATGTAGTGTCTCTACTTTAAAGAGTTCTCTCCTGCTGATGTTCAGGTGTATATCAGTATGTAGTGCCTCTACTTTAAAGAGTCCTCTCCTGCTGATGTTCAGGTGTATATCAGTATGTAGTGTCTCTACTTTAAAGAGTCCTCTCCTGCTGATGTTCAGGTGTATATCAGTATGTAGTGTCTCTACTTTAAAGAGTCCTCTCCTGCTGATGTCCAGGTGTATATCAGTATGTAGTGTCGCTACTTTAAAGAGTCCACTCCTGCTGATGTTCAGGTGTATATCAGTATGTAGTGTCTCTACTTTAAAGAGTCCTCTCCTGCTGATGTTCAGGTGTATATCAGTATCTAGTGTCTCTACTTTAAAGAGTCCTCTCCTGCTGATGTTCAGGTGTATATCAGTATGTAGTGTCTCTACTTTAAAGAGTCCTCTCCTGCTGATGTTCAGGTGTATATCAGTATGGAGTGTATCTACTTTAAAGAGTCCTCTCCTGCTGATGTTCAGCTGTATATCAGTATGTAGTGCCTCTACTTTAAAGAGTCCTCTCCTGCTGATGTTCAGGTGTATATCAGTATGTAGTGTCTCTACTTTAAAGAGTCCTCTCCTGCTGATGTTCAGGTGTATATCAGTATGTAGTGTCTCTACTTTAAAGAGTCCTCTCCTGCTGATGTTCAGGTGTATATCAGTATGTAGTGTCTCTACTTTAAAGAGTCCTCTCCTGCTGATGTTCAGGTGTATATCAGTATGTAGTGTCTCTACTTTAAAGAGTCCTCTCCTGCTGATGTTCAGGTGTATATCATTATGTAGTGTCTCTACTTTAAAGAGTCCTCTCCTGCTGATGTTCAGGTGTATATCAGTATGTAGTGTCTCTACTTTAAAGAGTCCTCTCCTGCTGATGTTCAGGTGTATATCAGTATGTAGTGTCTCTACTTTAAAGAGTCCTCTCCTGCTGATGTTCAGGTGTATATCAGTATGTAGTGTCTCTACTTTAAAGAGTCCTCTCCTGCTGATGTTCAGGTGTATATCAGTATGTAGTGCCTCTACTTTAAAGAGTCCTCTCCTGCTGATGTTCAGGTGTATATCAGTATGTAGTGTCTCTACTTTAAAGAGTCCTCTCCTGCTGATGTCCAGGTGTATATCAGTATGTAGTGTCGCTACTTTAAAGAGTCCACTCCTGCTGATGTTCAGGTGTATATCAGTATGTAGTGTCTCTACTTTAAAGAGTCCTCTCCTGCTGATGTTCAGGTGTATATCAGTATCTAGTGTCTCTACTTTAAAGAGTCCTCTCCTGCTGATGTTCAGGTGTATATCAGTATGTAGTGTCTCTACTTTAAAGAGTCCTCTCCTGCTGATGTTCAGGTGTATATCAGTATGGAGTGTATCTACTTTAAAGAGTCCTCTCCTGCTGATATGCAGGTGTATATCAGTATGTAGTGTATCTACTTTAAAGAGTCCTCTCCTGCTGATGTTCAGGTGTATATCAGTATGTAGTGTCTCTACTTTAAAGAGTCCTCTCCTGCTGATGTTCAGGTGTATATCAGTATGTAGTGCCTCTACTTTAAAGAGTCCTCTCCTGCTGATGTTCAGGTGTATATCAGTATGTAGTGTCTCTACTTTAAAGAGTCCTCTCCTGCTGATGTTCAGGTGTATATCAGTATGTAGTGTCTCTACTTTAAAGAGTCCTCTCCTGCTGATGTTCAGGTGTATATCAGTATGTAGTGTCTCTACTTTAAAGAGTCCTCTCCTGCTGATGTCCAGGTGTATATCAGTATGTAGTGTCGCTACTTTAAAGAGTCCACTCCTGCTGATGTTCAGGTGTATATCAGTATGTAGTGTCTCTACTTTAAAGAGTCCTCTCCTGCTGATGTTCAGGTGTATATCAGTATCTAGTGTCTCTACTTTAAAGAGTCCTCTCCTGCTGATGTTCAGGTGTATATCAGTATGTAGTGTCTCTACTTTAAAGAGTCCTCTCCTGCTGATGTTCAGGTGTATATCAGTATGGAGTGTATCTACTTTAAAGAGTCCTCTCCTGCTGATGTGCAGGTGTATATCAGTATGTAGTGTATCTACTTTAAAGAGTCCTCTCCTGCTGATGTTCAGGTGTATATCAGTATGTAGTGTCTCTACTTTAAAGAGTCCTCTCCTGCTGATGTCCAGGTGTATATCAGTATGTAGTGTCGCTACTTTAAAGAGTCCACTCCTGCTGATGTTCAGGTGTATATCAGTATGTAGTGTCTCTACTTTAAAGAGTCCTCTCCTGCTGATGTTCAGGTGTATATCAGTATGTAGTGCCTCTACTTTAAAGAGTCCTCTCCTGCTGATGTTCAGGTGTATATCAGTATGTAGTGTCTCTACTTTAAAGAGTCCTCTCCTGCTGATGTTCAGGTGTATATCAGTATGTAGTGTCTCTACTTTAAAGAGTCCTCTCCTGCTGATGTTCAGGTGTATATCAGTATGTAGTGTCTCTACTTTAAAGAGTCCTCTCCTGCTGATGTTCAGGTGTATATCAGTATGTAGTGTCTCTACTTTAAAGAGTCCTCTCCTGCTGATGTTCAGGTGTATATCATTATGTAGTGTATCTACTTTAAAGAGTCCTCTCCTGCTGATGTTCAGGTGTATATCAGTATGTAGTGTCTCTACTTTAAAGAGTCCTCTCCTGCTGATGTTCAGGTGTATATCAGTATGTAGTGTATCTACTTTAAAGAGTTATCTCCTGCTGATGTTCAGGTGTATATCAGTATGTAGTGTCTCTACTTTAAAGAGTTCTCTCCTGCTGATGTTCAGGTGTATATCAGTATGTAGTGTCTCTACTTTAAAGAGTCCTCTCCTGCTGATGTTCAGGTGTATATCAGTATGTAGTGTCTCTACTTTAAATAGTCCTCTCCTGCTGATGTTCAGGTGTATATCAGTATGTAGTGTCTCTACTTTAAAGAGTCCTCTCCTGCTGATGTTCAGGTGTATATCAGTATGTAGTGCCTCTACTTTAAAGAGTCCTCTCCTGCTGATGTTCAGGTGTATATCAGTATGTAGTGTCTCTACTTTAAAGGGTCCTCTCCTGCTGATGTTCAGGTGTATATCAGTATGTAGTGTCTCTACTTTAAAGAGTCCTCTCCTGCTGATGTTCAGGTGTATATCAGTATGTAGTGTCTCTACTTTAAAGAGTCCTCTCCTGCTGATGTCCAGGTGTATATCAGTATGTAGTGTCGCTACTTTAAAGAGTCCACTCCTGCTGATGTTCAGGTGTATATCAGTATGTAGTGTCTCTACTTTAAAGAGTCCTCTCCTGCTGATGTTCAGGTGTATATCAGTATGTAGTGTCTCTACTTTAAAGAGTCCTCTCCTGCTGATGTTCAGGTGTATATCAGTGTGTAGTGTCTCTACTTTAAAGAGTCCTCTCCTGCTGATGTTCAGGTGTATATCAGTATGTAGTGTCTCTACTTTAAAGAGTCCTCTCCTGCTGATGTTCAGGTGTATATCAGTATGTAGTGTCTCTACTTTAAAGAGTCATCTCCTGCTGATGTTCAGGTGTATATCAGTATGTAGTGCCTCTACTTTAAAGAGTCCTCTCCTGCTGATGTTCAGGTGTATATCAGTATGTAGTGTCTCTACTTTAAAGAGTCCTCTCCTGCTGATGTTCAGGTGTATATCAGTGTGTAGTGTCTCTACTTTAAAGAGTCCTCTCCTGCTGATGTTCAGGTGTATATCAGTATGTAGTGTCTCTACTTTAAAGAGTCCTCTCCTGCTGATGTTCAGGTGTATATCAGTATGTAGTGTCTCTACTTTAAAGAGTCCTCTCCTGCTGATGTTCAGGTGTATATCAGTGTGTAGTGTCTCTACTTTAAAGAGTCCTCTCCTGCTGATGTTCAGGTGTATATCAGTATGTAGTGTCTCTACTTTAAAGAGTCCTCTCCTGCTGATGTTCAGGTGTATATCAGTATGTAGTGTCTCTACTTTAAAGAGTCCTCTCCTGCTGATGTTCAGGTGTATATCAGTATGTAGTGTCTCTACTTTAAAGAGTCCTCTCCTGCTGATGTTCAGGTGTATATCAGTATGTAGTGTCTCTACTTTAAAGAGTCCTCTCCTGCTGATGTTCAGGTGTACAGTATATCAGTATGTAGTGCCTCTACTTTAAAGAGTCCTCTCCTGCTGATGTTCAGGTGTATATCAGTATGTAGTGTCTCTACTTTAAAGAGTCCTCTCCTGCTGATGTTCAGGTGTATATCAGTATGTAGTGTCTCTACTTTAAAGAGTCCTCTCCTGCTGATGTTCAGGTGTATATCAGTGTGTAGTGTCTCTACTTTAAAGAGTCCTCTCCTGCTGATGTTCAGGTGTATATCAGTATGTAGTGTCTCTACTTTAAAGAGTCCTCTCCTGCTGATGTTCAGGTGTATATCAGTATGTAGTGTCTCTACTTTAAAGAGTCCTCTCCTGCTGATGTTCAGGTGTTTATCAGTATGTAGTGTCTCTACTTTAAAGAGTCCTCTCCTGCTGATGTTCAGGTGTATATCAGTATGTAGTGCCTCTACTTTAAAGAGTCCTCTCCTGCTGATGTCCAGGTGTATATCAGTATGTAGTGTCTCTACTTTAAATAGTCCTCTCCTGCTGATGTTCAGGTGTATATCAGTATGTAGTGTCTCTACTTTAAAGAGTCCTCTCCTGCTGATGTTCAGGTATATATCAGTATGTAGCGCCTCTACTTTAAAGAGTCCTCTCCTGCTGATGTTCAGGTGTATATCAGTATGTAGTGTCTCTACTTTAAATAGTCCTCTCCTGCTGATGTTCAGGTGTATATCAGTATGTAGTGTCTCTACTTTAAAGAGTCCTCTCCTGCTGATGTTCAGGTATATATCAGTATGTAGCGCCTCTACTTTAAAGAGTCCTCTCCTGCTGATGTTCAGGTGTATATCAGTATGTAGTGCCTCTACTTTAAAGAGTCCTCTCCTGCTGATGTCCAGGTGTATATCAGTATGTAGTGTCTCTACTTTAAAGAGTCCTCTCCTGCTGATGTTCAGGTGTATATCAGTATGTAGTGTCTCTACTTTAAAGAGTCCTCTCCTGCTGATGTTCAGGTGTATATCAGTATGTAGTGTCTCTACTTTAAAGAGTCCTCTCCTGCTGATGTTCAGGTGTATATCAGTATGTAGTGTCTCTACTTTAAAGAGTCCTCTCCTGCTGATGTTAAGGTGTATATCAGTATGTAGTGTCTCTACTTTAAAGAGTCCTCTCCTGCTGATGTTAAGGTGTATATAAAAGCATAACAAGACCTCTTTAAAAAGATCAAAACAGTCCGTAGAAGAGAATTCAGAGCATAAATCTTTATTAGTCCAACAACAGAGACAGTGGACAGTGTTACAGCAAAGGGAAGGTGCAGATAAGAGCAACACGGTTAGTCGGGTTACTTACTAAATAATGAGGCAGTACTTCAAACGACTTTGCATCCACTGTAAGAAACAAGCAGCGGCATGATAAAGAAACAAAGTGAACATGTGGAACTATTGAACTTGCAGCCACTTATAACATTACTAAATGGATGAAAGCCATTACAGTTATTGTCTCTTGAACATCGGAGGAGTGCAGTAATAGCACTTAGTGGCTGCAGTAGAAGTGGTAGCTCAGGACACACAGTATTAGTATGAGCTGCAGCAGGTGTGTGTGATTATAATCTCCAGTGTCGGGTGGAGCCTGCGGGGATACAAAGCCCAGAGAGATGGAGGGGTGAGGGAGGGAGGGCTGCAGCTATCACCTGGAGAGTAATACATGTCTCCACTTCGAGGCCCGATACTTAGCGCTATTTATTTGGCGAACCCTGGAGGTGCCCCGCGAATACGCTCTTTGAAGTGTGTGTGTGTGTGTGTGTGTGTGTGTGTGTGTGTGTGTGTGTGTGTGTGTGTGTGTGTGTGTGTGTGTGTGTGTGTGTGTGTGTGTGTGTGTGTGTGTGTGTGTGTGTGTGTGTGTGTGTGTGTGTGTGTGTGTGTGTGTGTGTGTGTGTGTGTGTGTGTGTGTGTGTGTGTGTGTGTGTGTGTGTGTGTGTGTGTGTGTGTGTGTGTGTGTGTGCCAAGCTGGGCTGACTGACACACACACAGATTAGCAGCGTTGGTGAGCATATCTGCAGCGAGCAGGTGCGCTTAACGTGTGTGTGTGTGTGTGTGTGTGTGTGTGTGTGTGTGGATAGAGTGGGAGTAAGAGAGTTGGAGAGTCAGATGTCTGTGATTATCACCTTGTTGACCAGGTAGCTATCTTGACACTGACATGTTCGTTTGGCAGTACAGTCGGAATACAGAGGCTTGTTCACACACACACACACACACACACACACACACACACACACACACACACACACACACACACACACACACACACACACACACACACACACACACACACACACACACACACACACACACACACACACACACACACACACACACATATACACACACCTATCTGTGCCATTCTACACCGGGCCAAGTATCTGCAATGCAGTGGCTGCCATTGCTTAACTCTGCTGCCTCTCTGCAAAACCCCTGGGTCCCACACAGACTGATTGAAATGTGCACACACACACACACACACACACACACACACACCACACACACACACACACACCACACACACACACACACACACACACACACACACACACACACACAGAAAGAACATGCACATGCAGACACACACAGCCGTTGCTCCTCTATTCATCAGGAGGGGGATATTCCTGTAAATCCCATCTCCTCTCCTTCATCTTCGTTCCCTTCTCCTTCTCAACTCCTCCGCCCTCTTTGCTTTTCTTTTATCGCCCACTCATCCCTCGCTCTATCGACCAGCGCGGCCACACTGTCTGTCTCACATTGATCTGCATATAGAGACACGTCATGTGAGAGTAAATACTTTATTCTGAAAGCGTACATGATGGCTTCCTTCCTGCAAGTCTGCTTTCTCTTTTAAGGCATTTCCTCTCTTCCATTTTTAACATTACTCAAATGCAGAACAATTTAGATGAGAATAGCATTTCACTTCCAGCTACTGGACAATAGGGAATGGGAATGTGATGCTAACTACAACAAGTCGTCCATCTTGGGAGGATATTAAAGGATATTAGAGACTGCAACCTGTTGACTTTACCTGTACAACAAGTAGCAACGTTTTTTTACTTATAACGTTTTAAACATCAACAAGAGACGCTGAATCGTGTTGGCCACCTGATGACTGTTCACTGCTGAACTACAGTCCCCTGTGCACTGGGAATAGTATTCAAAAAAGGAAATATCGCAGTATACGTACATATACTGGGAGATTCATTATGCATGATGATATGCTGACGTTTTGTTAGCACTCAGTTAGCATAGCATTAGCTGTTTACCTCTGACTCAATAGTTTTCACTAAACCTGTAGATTTGAAAGTCCCGTTTGTAAACTTGACATGGGCCTCCACATATTTAATATTTTTAAATTACCGACGGGTTTAGACACCAACTCCAATACCGGAGAAGCACCGACAGCAGTAAAAGTTATCGGTCCATTCTTCTCTAAATTCATACGGACAGATATCATGAATTAACTAACGGCCCAGAGCTTTTCTTTGTAAGCACATTTATATTTCAAGCAGACTTTGTTCATGTTGGATGCAAACGGGCTGACAGATGACGGGGAAACGCTGATATATAAAGTCGGTTGCTGATGCTATAGAATAGTGTTAGTGTATTCTCGAACCCTGAAGGCAGGAGAGACTGAAAAGAGTCTAAGGGAAGCTTATAAAAGTTAACAGCATTTAATTACACAAAGGATGCGGTGGTGTACAAAATGAAATGTGCGAGTGGAGGCGCTCTCCTTGGCTTGCTCTTCCTGTTGTCATCTGAGGTCTTCTCCTATTGGCCGGCGTCGTCGGGGGGCGGGTCCAATGCAATTCCTGCCTTGTTCTATTGTTAAATTACATCATTCTGGTGTCTGTGGTTATTTAAACAATCCCTAATAAACGTTATTCAGCGGCAATAAATGAGTGCTAAACCCAGTGTGCTCTGTGTACAACACCACATGTCATTTCACCTTTGATTCATGGTTTGAAAATGCAGCATTTCGCCACATGCTAATGCTAACCGGAAGTGAAGCATTTTCAGAATAAAAGTATTACGTTAATTGTTAGTGAACTTCCAGTTTTTCAGAATAAAACTGATTTAAATTAAATAGTGTATTTAATTCAATTTACGCCATATCAACATTGATTTTAATTTCTAACAATAGACGCTATCCAAAGATGGATGCAACACCCCAGAAGGCAACGCGGTTCCCATTCCCTCTTCCTCCATTTCTATAGTTGTTCAGCTTTTCCTCTGTTTTGTGATTGGCATTTCCTCTCTTCACTTTAGGCAAATGTACTCAAATGCGGAGCAATTTGTATTAGAAATACATGTCATTCCACTTTCAGCATGTCGACGATCCCCGATTTCTTTGTTTTTTGAAAAACATTTGTATTCGCGAAAAAAGACATTACGCAAATGTATAACCCCCCCCAAAAGAAGAATACATAGACATTGGGAAATACAACAAAGTTACAATAAAAACATTTACAATATACTTAAATTAATAACATACAAAAATATACAGACACAGATGTTCAAAAATGTCCCGATGTCTTTTTTTGCTTCCCCTCTATTTTGTGATCCACACAAAGAAGTATGCAACGTTTTTTTGTTTACAACACGTCCCAGTCTTGTGTGCTCAAAGGAGCCTCGGGATCTGTGAAGGTGGTTTTCTGGATATTTATTGGACAGCTGTAAGAGTGTGTCTGAGCAACAGTGGAGCGATGTTATCTTCATTAGATCATGCTGTGCAATAATGATACCCTCCCTCCACCATGCTCTGAAGTTACAGCTCCAACCCTGTTTAAAGAACGCTTCTCTGACTCAGGAACAGTACCGGGTAATTATATTTAAAAAATTAAATAAAAGGATGAATGCCACATCACAGTAATGGCAGCTTTAGGGAATGCATTAAGGTCCTTTTGTTTGTTTGCCTTTTCATTCAGATCAGTGTAGGAGGTATTTAGACATTACTTCTAAAACATAATTCAGGAGGCAGAAGCAAACACAAAAGCTCACCCCCCCCCTTCATCACACACTCCTCCACGGAGGTAGGAGTTTACAATAAAGTGTTCTAATCAAATATCTTAACCCGTGCACCAGCGATGCAGGAAACACACTTTCAGTCGGATCTCGGTTCAAGATTTTGATCTAAAATTATGTATTTTTCTTAATACTGGGACGTGAGCCGGGCTTTTCTTTAACCGTTATCAACTATTACGGCCCGTCCACAGAAGCTTCAACGCTTCTTCCCATTCACTTTAAATGGAGTGACCTCACACTTTGCCGAACTGCATTGTGGGAGCGTCACTCGCATTGGTCGCTTCAAAGGTTGAGCAATGTTCAACAGCGACTTTCCTGCATCGCTGGTGCCGTGTGGACGCTGCCTTACACTACGTCCACACAGCAGCTTTTCAGAAATCTTGAACACTTGGAGCTGGGCGTGTCTGACAGCTTGGGGATTTTTTGCGAGCAACGCGACCAACAACCAATCACATGAATGTCCCGCCCCCGACATACAAAGCAAAAAACCCCGGGGATTTTATGCGAGCAATATATATATATATAAACTCCCCACACAGGCGAAACCAGTTTCCCCCACTGTCTCTGCCACCTCCCTCCATGCTGGTTCCTCCGGTTTGGATCCCGGTAATAGTTCTGGTCGTAAAGAACCGGGTGATTTGCTCCCGTAACTTCTCGTTTGGAATATGAGGAAATGAACTTCGGTCTGGTTCTCCCTGCTTACACGCAGTTTGATTGGCTAGCGCTTCTACTGTCAGATTTGCATAAACGTGTTTGATTGGCTGGCGCTTCCAGCTCAGCTTCAAAAGTTGAACATTGCTCAACTTTTGAATCCTGGAAATCTTCGCTCCGCTCCCCCACAATGCAGTTCGGCGAAAAGCGAGGCAAAGTGACGTCATCCCCATTCAAAGTCAATGGGCAGAGAAGCGTTGGAAGCGGTGGAAGATTCGTCTAAAGCTGCGTGTGGACGTACCGTAAACGTTCAATAATGTTAAAATGTAAAACACTAGAAGACATTGAGGGTTAAGTCCATGATGTACTTTGTTATCTAGTAATATCTCTCTCTAGACAGTGCTGATATATCTGCCATAACCACCATACACTGCTGATAATGAAACAGAATCAGAAACTAATTGAGAAGTCGATTTACACATACAAGGGATTAGCTTTGGTCCGTCCATATGAACACAGGAAGAGAAGATACATTGTAGAAAAGGACCAAGAAATAGAAGAATTATCAAAGGTATTTTTAAAAAGCTATATATAATATTAAAATAGAATAAAAAGTAATAGGACAAAATGCAAAACAATTATTACATAAAAAATATATGCAGTATTGGGATGTAAAGTTAGAGGTAGCTTTGTACACAAATATACGGACTTATAATCAGAGTTAAAAACGTTAAACTGATAAATACAGGCGTTGGTTGATGTGGTGCAGATATGTGCCTCTTTCTTCCACACGCTTCCTCACATATATGCCTTTCAATATTACGATAGATATAAATAGATAGATGTACGGGTGGTAGATGTAGGTGCAGAGGAGTGTAGGCTGTATGTGTTGCACCCGTTGCTTCAGTTCTTTGTTCTGTGAAGGAAGGTGCTCTTGAATATAATAATGATATGAACACAGGAAGAGAAGATCAATTGTTAGAAAGGACCAACTATTATGAGCAGTATTTAAAAAAAGCTATTATAACCAAATATTAAAATACAAAGAAAAGTAATATGACGAAATACGAAACACGCATAACAATAACATATGTGCAGTATTGGGATATAACGTTTAGAGATGTACTTCAGATGGATAGATAGATGGATGGATAGATAGATGGATAGATGGATGGATAGATGGATGGATAGATAGATAGATGGATAGATGGATAGATGGATGGATAGATAGATAGATGGATAGATAGATGGATGGATGGATGGATGGATAGATAGATAGATAGATGGATAGATGGATGGATAGATGGATGGATAGATAGATAGATGGATAGATGGATAGATGGATGGATAGATAGATAGATGGATAGATAGATGGATGGAT
>NW_027261988.1:0-2500 GCF_902827115.2 Pseudochaenichthys georgianus | reverse complement strand
GTCATTTCTTCAGTGTGTCGAAGAAGGACCATGTGTGTGTGTAGGGTGTGTGTGTGTGTGCATGTGTGCGTGCATGTGTGTGCGCGTGGGGTGTGTGTGTGTGGTCACGCACTGCTCCTGAGGATACTATCAGATGTACTTCTGAAAAGTTAAAATCCCTTCTCTTGTTTATCAAAGACGACGTTGTGTTAGAGGAATTGTATCACAGTAATATATTCATAAACTCTGGAAAGACAAATATGTGAACAAGTATTTGGATACGCATCCGTTCGGGGAATAGAAACCTGAGGCTTCCTGCAGTCATTCAAATGTGTGTCTTACACTGTAGAGGGGTGACCAGATCCCAACACACCACACGTGGGACGAGGAGTATGGTTGTGTGGGACGATGTGGGACAATGTGGGACACCCTCTCAACAGCACCCCCCGCACCCCCCGCCGGAAAAAAAACAAATATATAACAACAGAGCGGAAAGTGAAGTCAAAATGCATTAACAATTTAGTATCTTAATAAAGAAAAGTAAACTAAGGCTAACCAAGGCAGCAGGCATTCACTTAAAGTGTTTAGAAATGCATATTCTTAATTCAACTAGTCAGTATTACCTGTACAAATAAATTAATAGATCAAATAAAACCATAAATACAAATCAAAACTGGCCAGGAGGGAACAGAAACATAATAATACATAAATAGCTTTCAGTTGTGTCCATCACAGCAACAGCAGGTGCCCCCCCCCCCCCCCCCCCCCCCCCACAGAGTGTGTGGGCTAAGTTGTCACCTAGAACCACTGGTGTCTTTGACTCCGCAGAGGCAGGGGCCAGCACATCTGTTCTTATAGACGCTGCTTGTGTACGACCACATGACATTTTCTCTACTATCTCAGAGTCTGGAAAAGTGGTCGGCGCGAGCTTGTTCCCAGTCATTTGACCGGTATGATGGAGTGTTGCACTGCGTGGTAAACACTGGTTATCTCTGCTGCGGTCACCTCGTCTGAGTGGCCATCATGTTTGGTTTGAGTAGGAATGTCTCCAAACAGTGGGATGTCTCTTTTTGAGCGACACGTTTCTTGTGAGAATCGCATTCTCTGTGTCTTTTGACGTCGTATTCACCGCCATGTGACATTTAAAAATTACTCTTGCAAAGTCGCCCTGCACCGGCTTCAAGTGTCTTCCCAGTCTTTGCTGTATGTGCATCTTCTTTTCTTCTTAGCTGTAGTTTCAGTATCCTCCTGTTTTGATAACCGGCTGCTGTTCGTTGTTGTTGTTTGGCGGGGTGGGGGGGGGTGTGAGAGTGAGTTACTCTCATTGGTTAACACTTGACCAGCACCCGCCGTGTTTTACAGTTTGATTGACAGCAAACACAGCCCCCTGATGATAGCCTTCCCTGCTTTCTCAACAGCCATTGGATGAATCTGATTTTAAAGAAAAGAGTTTTAGCCAATCGAAATGAAATATGCGGGACATCGTCTCAATTTGCGGGACGCACCAAAAGTCGTGAAAATGCTGGACATCTGGTCACCCTACACTGTCGTGGCCAACATCCCCAAAAGTTGGTCTTGTAACTCGATACCTCAGACGTTATTGTTCTTGGCCACATGTAGAGCGTGGGCCTGGGAAGCAGTGTCAGGCTCGCAGTACAACATCCACCGGACGTTTCGTTTGCTTTTCAACATTTATTTCCAGAAGACATCAAACAAATAGGAAAACAATGTAACAGCAGCAGATCCTAATAATCTGTCTTCTACTAAGCATAAGGTTGCGTCTGCGTGTCCATGACCGTATTGCTGCTGCTCTCCCGTCACACACCGCACCTCCAACGTAAAGCCCCGCCCCCTTCACCTGAGCAAAGCACACCTCTCGCTGAAACAGAAACACGCATTAATAAAGGCTCCAAATAAATCAGAACAAAATAAACTTAAATGCGGCTGCACACACCTTTTGGATGGTTTGTTCGTAACTGACTCCAGTATGCATCATCACATGACGTATGCTGTGAGATACACGTTAAGCAATACATCAGGACATTATATAATCGGTTTAAAATGTAGAGCATTAATATAGTTTCAATGATCAAACCACGAGCAGAGACTGCATCCATCATTATAATCGTCTGGCAGAAAAACATGTTTTGAATGGTCTCGAATGAAATACTTGATATAATGGGCAAATTAAATACGTTTGATCTTCTCCTACAGAAGCCCTGCACCAATGGGCTGTCTGGTGTGCTCCATTAGAAGACCATTCATTAGCAGCATAGCTGTAATTTTACGAGGACATGTCACCTCCAATAATTTCATATAAATCATTTGTCTCCCTCAATTACCGCCATCAAGAGTCCATGACAGACCCACCCACTCAAACTGAGCATCTCCACACACACACACACACACACACACACACACACACACACACACACACACACACACACACACACACACACACACACACACACACCACACACACACACACACACACACCACACACATCCCCGCAGCAGAGCAG
>NW_027261987.1:0-51501 GCF_902827115.2 Pseudochaenichthys georgianus | reverse complement strand
CATGGTCTTTAATGTTGCTTTCTTTTCACAGTGCAACAAGAAATACAGAAGCAAGTTTCCAAACACGTTTTCCCACTGCATTTTGAAAAACTTCAGGTAAATGAAAATCAAAGTGTGCTTCTCTGATTGAATTCTATATGAATGATTGAGAACTTAACATTGCTAAGTTTAGTTACAAACCTAACACTTATGCAAGAGCCCTCATCCTAGACTTCTCATCAGCATTCAACACAATACAAGCAGACATCTTGGTGTCAACAATGGCCAAAATGGAAGTAAATCCATACCTAATTTACTGGTATGCTGCTTTCCTCACCAGTAGAGAGCAACTTGTGAAGGTTAACAAAACCCTGTCATCTGCCATCACAACCAATGTAGGGCCCCCCCCCCAGGGCTGCGTGAGTTCAGCTGTGCTCTTTACTCTCTACACTGATGACTGTCGTACCAACACACCAAATCAATTCATCATTAAGTACTCTGATGATACTGCAATAATATCTCTGCTCAGCAACACAGACGACCCTGAGCTGCACCAACAGGCTGTACATCAGGTGGTCGAGTGGACTGATAACAATGCTCTTGAGATCAACACCAAGAAAACTGAGGAAATCATCTTTGGCTCACCATCTGACTCCCATAAAGTCCCCATTGTCATCCATCCAGATGAGATCAAGCAGGGAGTTTCATACAAATACCTGGGTGTGTAATTATTGACCATCTGCTGTCATGGAAGGATCACATTGATTATCTGAGCAAAAGGACAAAACAAAGAATTTATTGTCTCCGCCGTCTTAGGTCTTTTGGCGCAAGCAGAGAAATTCTTCTGTTGTTCTTTACATCTGTGATCATGTCCATTCTACAGTACTGCAATACTACCTGGTACAGATGTCTGTCGGCAGCGTTCAAATCAAAACTGCTCCACCTGTTAAAGATCTGCTCAAAGATTGTTGGTCAACCGTGTCAGAGACTCTATGACTCAGCCTATCATAAGAACCTAGTAAGGCTGTCCAACAACATCATCTCCGACCCAAACCATGTTCTGAACAGTGCATATGAACTGCTACCATCTAATCGGAGATACAGGGTCCCACCATTCAATAAAGTCAGACTGAAGCACTCCTTTGTGCATCAGTCAGTCCTCACAGTAAATACAGAGCTAAATCCCAGACCAAATGCACGCTGAAGGCTCTTTGAGCATGTTTTTCTCTCACTGATTGTGCTGTTATGTTAAATGTTTGTGTTTCATGTATTTGTGTATGCATATTTGTCTGTTGATGTTGGACATGGAGCTGCTGTGACGCAAGTCAAATTTCAGACTTGATCTGACAATAAAGTAATATCGTATCGTATATCGTATAACTTCCAATCGAGATGGAATCATAACCACATATTTAACAAAGAACCAGGATCATCTCCTATCATAATATAACACTTCTTCCTCTCTTTTCTTTGATACAGTGCCTTAAATCCACCAAAAGACAACGAAACTCAAGCAACTGTGGGGGTTGTGTTCCAAGGGACGACTGCCATCACAGATCTCCCACAGAATGATGTTGTTGCTCAAACCTTAGTAGAAGCTCTGAGTAATTCCACCAATACTCCTAACCTGAGCATTAATCCTGCTTCAGTCAAAGTATTGGGTAAGTTAACACATCACAATGAATCGTCCTTTCTGATCGGTTAATTTAACATTTGGTTAGTACTAACTTATCCTTTTTAATATGTATTTGTTTCACAGCAAGTCCAGTTCAAGATCTGATTACGACTGCTCCACCTACAACCACACCATCCGCAGCAACAACACCTGCAGAACCCACTTATATTCTCTCAGCAGAATTTAAAGAAGTGGCTTTTTCACCTGCCCTCACTGACTCCAACGGAGATGAATACAAAGCACTTGAAACAGCAGCTCTAAATGCGGTGAGAGCATTTTCAAAATAAACATCTGTTATTGATTTCAGAAGCAATGTGAAAATAATGATTGAACAGAATGTGTTTGCCCAAAGAATACCTTTTTTGAAATAGAAAGATAAATTCTGTTGACTTGGTGTAATTTCACGTTGGGAACAATGTGCTCTAAATGTACTCATGGTCTTTGAATGTTGCTTTCTTTTCACAGTGCAACAAGAAATACAGAAGCAAGTTTCCAAACACGTTTTCCCACTGCATTTTGAAAAACTTCAGGTAAATGAAAATCAAAGTGTGCTTCTCTGATTGAATTCTATATGAATGATTGAGAACTTAACATTGGTAACTTCCAATCGTGATGGAATCATAACCACCTATATTTAACAAAGAACCAGGATCATCTCCTATCATAATATAACACTTCTTCCTCTCTTTTCTTTGATACAGTGCCTTAAATCCACCAAAAGACAACGAAACTCAAGCAACTGTGGGGGTTGTGTTCCAAGGGACGACTGCCATCACAGATCTCCCACAGAATGATGTTGTTGCTCAAACCTTAGTAGAAGCTCTGAGTAATTCCACCAATACTCCTAACCTGAGCATTAATCCTGCTTCAGTCAAAGTATTAGGTAAGTTAACACATCACAATGAATCGTCCTTTCTGATCGGTTAATTTAACATTTGGTTAGAACTAACATATCCTTTTTAATATGTATTTGTTTCACAGCAAGTCCAGTTCAAGATCCGATTACGACTGCTCCACCTACAACCACACCATCCGCAGCAACAACACCTGCAGAACCCACTTATATTCTCTCAGCAGAATTTAAAGAAGTGGCTTTTTCACCTGCCCTCACTGACTCCAACGGAGATGAATACAAAGCACTTGAAACAGCAGCTCTAAATGCGGTGAGAGCATTTTTTTTTAAATAAACATCTGTTATTGATTTCAGAAGCAATGTGAAAATAATGATTGAACAGAATGTGTTTGCCCAAAGAATACCTTTTTTGAAATAAAAGATAAATTCTGTTGAACTGGTGTAATTTAAATTGTAAACAAATGTGCTTCAAATGTACTCATGGTCTTTAATGTTGCTTTCTTTTCACAGTGCAACAAGAAATACAGAAGCAAGTTTCCAAACACGTTTTCCCACTGCATTTTGAAAAACTTCAGGTAAATGAAAATCAAAGTGTGCTTCTCTGATTGAATTCTATATGAATGATTGAGAACTTAACATTGCTAACTTTAGTTACAAACGTAACACTTATGCAAGAGCCCTCATCCTAGACTTCTCATCAGCATTCAACACAATACAAGCAGACATCTTGGTGTCAACAATGGCCAAAATGGAAGTAAATCCATACCTAATTTACTGGTATGCTGCTTTCCTCACCAGTAGAGAGCAACTTGTGAAGGTTAACAAAACCCTGTCATCTGCCATCACAACCAATGTAGGGCCCCCCCCCAGGGCTGCGTGAGTTCAGCTGTGCTCTTTACTCTCTACACTGATGACTGTCGTACCAACACACCAAATCAATTCATCATTAAGTACTCTGATGATACTGCAATAATATCTCTGCTCAGCAACACAGACGACCCTGAGCTGCACCAACAGGCTGTAAATCAGGTGGTCGAGTGGACTGATAACAATGCTCTTGAGATCAACACCAAGAAAACTGAGGAAATCATCTTTGGCTCACCATCTGACTCCCATAAAGTCCCCATTGTCATCCATCCAGATGAGATCAAGCAGGGAGTTTCATACAAATACCTGGGTGTAATTATTGACCATCTGCTGTCATGGAAGGATCACATTGATTATCTGAGCAAAAGGACAAAACAAAGAATTTATTGTCTCCGCCGTCTTAGGTCTTTTGGCGCAAGCAGAGAAATTCTTCTGTTGTTCTTTACATCTGTGATCATGTCCATTCTACAGTACTGCAATACTACCTGGTACAGATGTCTGTCGGCAGCGTTAAAATCAAAACTGCTCCACCTGTTAAAGATCTGCTCAAAGATTGTTGGTCAACCGTGTCAGAGACTCTATGACTCAGCCTATCATAAGAACCTAGTAAGGCTGTCCAACAACATCATCTCCGACCCAAACCATGTTCTGAACAGTGCATATGAACTGCTACCATCTAATCGGAGATACAGGGTCCCACCATTCAATAAAGTCAGACTGAAGCACTCCTTTGTGCATCAGTCAGTCCTCACAGTAAATACAGAGCTAAATCCCAGACCAAATGCACGCTGAAGGCTCTTTGAGCATGTTTTTCTCTCACTGATTGTGCTGTTATGTTAAATGTTTGTGTTTCATGTATTTGTGTATGCATATTTGTCTGTTGATGTTGGACATGGAGCTGCTGTGACGCAAGTCAAATTTCAGACTTGATCTGACAATAAAGTAATATCGTATCGTATATCGTATAACTTCCAATCGAGATGGAATCATAACCACATATTTAACAAAGAACCAGGATCATCTCCTATCATAATATAACACGTCTTCCTCTCTTTTCTTTGATACAGTGCCTTAAATCCACCAAAAGACAACGAAACTCAAGCAACTGTGGGGGTTGTGTTCCAAGGGACGACTGCCATCACAGATCTCCCACAGAATGATGTTGTTGCTCAAACCTTAGTAGAAGCTCTGAGTAATTCCACCAATACTCCTAACCTGAGCATTAATCCTGCTTCAGTCAAAGTATTAGGTAAGTTAACACATCACAATGAATCGTCCTTTCTGATCGGTTAATTTAACATTTGGTTAGAACTAACATATCCTTTTTAATATGTATTTGTTTCACAGCAAGTCCAGTTCAAGATCCTGATTACGACTGCTCCACCTACAACCACACCATCCGCAGCAACAACACCTGCAGAACCCACTTATATTCTCTCAGCAGAATTTAAAGAAGTGGCTTTTTCACCTGCCCTCACTGACTCCAACGGAGATGAATACAAAGCACTTGAAACAGCAGCTCTAAATGCGGTGAGAGCATTTTTTTTAAAATAAACATCTGTTATTGATTTCAGAAGCAATGTGAAAATAATGATTGAACAGAATGTGTTTGCCCAAAGAATACCTTTTTTGAAATAAAAAGATAAATTCTGTTGAACTGGTGTAATTTAAATTGTAAACAAATGTGCTTCAAATGTACTCATGGTCTTTAATGTTGCTTTCTTTTCACAGTGCAACAAGAAATACAGAAGCAAGTTTCCAAACACGTTTTCCCACTGCATTTTGAAAAACTTCAGGTAAATGAAAATCAAAGTGTGCTTCTCTGATTGAATTCTATATGAATGATTGAGAACTTAACATTGCTAACTTTAGTTACAAACCTAACACTTATGCAAGAGCCCTCATCCTAGACTTCTCATCAGCATTCAACACAATACAAGCAGACATCTTGGTGTCAACAATGGCCAAAATGGAAGTAAATCCATACCTAATTTACTGGTATGCTGCTTTCCTCACCAGTAGAGAGCAACTTGTGAAGGTTAACAAAACCCTGTCATCTGCCATCACAACCAATGTAGGGCCCCCCCCCAGGGCTGCGTGAGTTCAGCTGTGCTCTTTACTCTCTACACTGATGACTGTCGTACCAACACACCAAATCAATTCATCATTAAGTACTCTGATGATACTGCAATAATATCTCTGCTCAGTAACACAGACGACCCTGAGCTGCACCAACAGGCTGTACATCAGGTGGTCGAGTGGACTGATAACAATGCTCTTGAGATCAACACCAAGAAAACTGAGGAAATCATCTTTGGCTCACCATCTGACTCCCATAAAGTCCCCATTGTCATCCATCCAGATGAGATCAAGCAGGGAGTTTCATACAAATACCTGGGTGTAATTATTGACCATCTGCTGTCATGGAAGGATCACATTGATTATCTGAGCAAAAGGACAAAACAAAGAATTTATTGTCTCCGCCGTCTTAGGTCTTTTGGCGCAAGCAGAGAAATTCTTCTGTTGTTCTTTACATCTGTGATCATGTCCATTCTACAGTACTGCAATACTACCTGGTACAGATGTCTGTCGGCAGCGTTCAAATCAAAACTGCTCCACCTGTTAAAGATCTGCTCAAAGATTGTTGGTCAACCCTGTCAGAGACTCTATGACTCAGCCTATCATAAGAACCTAGTAAGGCTGTCCAACAACATCATCTCCGACCCAAACCATGTTCTGAACAGTGCATATGAACTGCTACCATCTAATCGGAGATACAGGGTCCCACCATTCAATAAAGTCAGACTGAAGCACTCCTTTGTGCATCAGTCAGTCCTCACAGTAAATACAGAGCTAAATCCCAGACCAAATGCACGCTGAAGGCTCTTTGAGCATGTTTTTCTCTCACTGATTGTGCTGTTATGTTAAATGTTTGTGTTTCATGTATTTGTGTATGCATATTTGTCTGTTGATGTTGGACATGGAGCTGCTGTGACGCAAGTCAAATTTCAGACTTGATCTGACAATAAAGTAATATCGTATCGTATATCGTATAACTTCCAATCGAGATGGAATCATAACCACATATTTAACAAAGAACCAGGATCATCTCCTATCATAATATAACACTTCTTCCTCTCTTTTCTTTGATACAGTGCCTTAAATCCACCAAAAGACAACGAAACTCAAGCAACTGTGGGGGTTGTGTTCCAAGGGACGACTGCCATCACAGATCTCCCACAGAATGATGTTGTTGCTCAAACCTTAGTAGAAGCTCTGAGTAATTCCACCAATACTCCTAACCTGAGCATTAATCCTGCTTCAGTCAAAGTATTAGGTAAGTTAACACATCACAATGAATCGTCCTTTCTGATCGGTTAATTTAACATTTGGTTAGTACTAACTTATCCTTTTTAATATGTATTTGTTTCACAGCAAGTCCAGTTCAAGATCTGATTACGACTGCTCCACCTACAACCACACCATCCGCAGCAACAACACCTGCAGAACCCACTTATATTCTCTCAGCAGAATTTAAAGAAGTGGCTTTTTCACCTGCCCTCACTGACTCCAACGGAGATGAATACAAAGCACTTGAAACAGCAGCTCTAAATGCGGTGAGAGCATTTTCAAAATAAACATCTGTTATTGATTTCAGAAGCAATGTGAAAATAATGATTGAACAGAATGTGTTTGCCCAAAGAATACCTTTTTTGAAATAGAAAGATAAATTCTGTTGACTTGGTGTAATTTCACGTTGGGAACAATGTGCTCTAAATGTACTCATGGTCTTTGAATGTTGCTTTCTTTTCACAGTGCAACAAGAAATACAGAAGCAAGTTTCCAAACACGTTTTCCCACTGCATTTTGAAAAACTTCAGGTAAATGAAAATCAAAGTGTGCTTCTCTGATTGAATTCTATATGAATGATTGAGAACTTAACATTGGTAACTTCCAATCGTGATGGAATCATAACCACATATTTAACAAAGAACCAGGATCATCTCCTATCATAATATAACACTTCTTCCTCTCTTTTCTTTGATACAGTGCCTTAAATCCACCAAAAGACAACGAAACTCAAGCAACTGTGGGGGTTGTGTTCCAAGGGACGACTGCCATCACAGATCTCCCACAGAATGATGTTGTTGCTCAAACCTTAGTAGAAGCTCTGAGTAATTCCACCAATACTCCTAACCTGAGCATTAATCCTGCTTCAGTCAAAGTATTAGGTAAGTTAACACATCACAATGAATCGTCCTTTCTGATCGGTTAATTTAACATTTGGTTAGAACTAACATATCCTTTTTAATATGTATTTGTTTCACAGCAAGTCCAGTTCAAGATCCAATTACGACTGCTCCACCTACAACCACACCATCCGCAGCAACAACACCTGCAGAACCCACTTATATTCTCTCAGCAGAATTTAAAGAAGTGGCTTTTTCACCTGCCCTCACTGACTCCAACGGAGATGAATACAAAGCACTTGAAACAGCAGCTCTAAATGCGGTGAGAGCATTTTTTTTAAATAAACATCTGTTATTGATTTCAGAAGCAATGTGAAAATAATGATTGAACAGAATGTGTTTGCCCAAAGAATACCTTTTTTGAAATAAAAAGATAAATTCTGTTGAACTGGTGTAATTTAAATTGTAAACAAATGTGCTTCAAATGTACTCATGGTCTTTAATGTTGCTTTCTTTTCACAGTGTAACAAGAAATACAGAAGCAAGTTTCCAAACACGTTTTCCCACTGCATTTTGAAAAACTTCAGGTAAATGAAAATCAAAGTGTGCTTCTCTGATTGAATTCTATATGAATGATTGAGAACTTAACATTGGTAACTTTAGTTACAAACGTAACACTTATGCAAGAGCCCTCTTCCTAGACTTCTCATCAGCATTCAACACAATACAAGCAGACATCTTGGTGTCAACAATGGCCAAAATGGAAGTAAATCCATACCTAATTTACTGGTATGCTGCTTTCCTCACCAGTAGAGAGCAACTTGTGAAGGTTAACAAAACCCTGTCATCTGCCATCACAACCAATGTAGGGCCCCCCCCCAGGGCTGCGTGAGTTCAGCTGTGCTCTTTACTCTCTACACTGATGACTGTCGTACCAACACACCAAATCAATTCATCATTAAGTACTCTGATGATACTGCAATAATATCTCTGCTCAGCAACACAGACGACCCTGAGCTGCACCAACAGGCTGTACATCAGGTGGTCGAGTGGACTGATAACAATGCTCTTGAGATCAACACCAAGAAAACTGAGGAAATCATCTTTGGCTCACCATCTGACTCCCATAAAGTCCCCATTGTCATCCATCCAGATGAGATCAAGCAGGGAGTTTCATACAAATACCTGGGTGTAATTATTGACCATCTGCTGTCATGGAAGGATCACATTGATTATCTGAGCAAAAGGACAAAACAAAGAATTTATTGTCTCCGCCGTCTTAGGTCTTTTGGCGCAAGCAGAGAAATTCTTCTGTTGTTCTTTACATCTGTGATCATGTCCATTCTACAGTACTGCAATACTACCTGGTACAGATGTCTGTCGGCAGCGTTAAAATCAAAACTGCTCCACCTGTTAAAGATCTGCTCAAAGATTGTTGGTCAACCCTGTCAGAGACTCTATGACTCAGCCTATCATAAGAACCTAGTAAGGCTGTCCAACAACATCATCTCCGACCCAAACCATGTTCTGAACAGTGCATATGAACTGCTACCATCTAATCGGAGATACAGGGTCCCACCATTCAATAAAGTCAGACTGAAGCACTCCTTTGTGCATCAGTCAGTCCTCACAGTAAATACAGAGCTAAATCCCAGACCAAATGCACGCTGAAGGCTCTTTGAGCATGTTTTTCTCTCACTGATTGTGCTGTTATGTTAAATGTTTGTGTTTCATGTATTTGTGTATGCATATTTGTCTGTTGATGTTGGACATGGAGCTGCTGTGACGCAAGTCAAATTTCAGACTTGATCTGACAATAAAGTAATATCGTATCGTATATCGTATAACTTCCAATCGAGATGGAATCATAACCACATATTTAACAAAGAACCAGGATCATCTCCTATCATAATATAACACTTCTTCCTCTCTTTTCTTTGATACAGTGCCTTAAATCCACCAAAAGACAACGAAACTCAAGCAACTGTGGGGGTTGTGTTCCAAGGGACGACTGCCATCACAGATCTCCCACAGAATGATGTTGTTGCTCAAACCTTAGTAGAAGCTCTGAGTAATTCCACCAATACTCCTAACCTGAGCATTAATCCTGCTTCAGTCAAAGTATTAGGTAAGTTAACACATCACAATGAATCGTCCTTTCTGATCGGTTAATTTAACATTTGGTTAGTACTAACTTATCCTTTTTAATATGTATTTGTTTCACAGCAAGTCCAGTTCAAGATCTGATTACGACTGCTCCACCTACAACCACACCATCCGCAGCAACAACACCTGCAGAACCCACTTATATTCTCTCAGCAGAATTTAAAGAAGTGGCTTTTTCACCTGCCCTCACTGACTCCAACGGAGATGAATACAAAGCACTTGAAACAGCAGCTCTAAATGCGGTGAGAGCATTTTCAAAATAAACATCTGTTATTGATTTCAGAAGCAATGTGAAAATAATGATTGAACAGAATGTGTTTGCCCAAAGAATACCTTTTTTGAAATAGAAAGATAAATTCTGTTGACTTGGTGTAATTTCACGTTGGGAAAAAATGTGCTCTAAATGTACTCATGGTCTTTGAATGTTGCTTTCTTTTCACAGTGCAACAAGAAATACAGAAGCAAGTTTCCAAACACGTTTTCCCACTGCATTTTGAAAAACTTCAGGTAAATGAAAATCAAAGTGTGCTTCTCTGATTGAATTCTATATGAATGATTGAGAACTTAACATTGGTAACTTCCAATCGTGATGGAATCATAACCACCTATTTAACAAAGAACCAGGATCATCTCCTATCATAATATAACACGTCTTCCTCTCTTTTCTTTGATACAGTGCCTTAAATCCACCAAAAGACAACGAAACTCAAGCAACTGTGGGGGTTGTGTTCCAAGGGACGACTGCCATCACAGATCTCCCACAGAATGATGTTGTTGCTCAAACCTTAGTAGAAGCTCTGAGTAATTCCACCAATACTCCTAACCTGAGCATTAATCCTGCTTCAGTCAAAGTATTAGGTAAGTTAACACATCACAATGAATCGTCCTTTCTGATCGGTTAATTTAACATTTGGTTAGAACTAACATATCCTTTTTAATATGTATTTGTTTCACAGCAAGTCCAGTTCAAGATCCAATTACGACTGCTCCACCTACAACCACACCATCCGCAGCAACAACACCTGCAGAACCCACTTATATTCTCTCAGCAGAATTTAAAGAAGTGGCTTTTTCACCTGCCCTCACTGACTCCAACGGAGATGAATACAAAGCACTTGAAACAGCAGCTCTAAATGCGGTGAGAGCATTTTTTTTAAAATAAACATCTGTTATTGATTTCAGAAGCAATGTGAAAATAATGATTGAACAGAATGTGTTTGCCCAAAGAATACCTTTTTTGAAATAAAAAGATAAATTCTGTTGAACTGGTGTAATTTAAATTGTAAACAAATGTGCTTCAAATGTACTCATGGTCTTTAATGTTGCTTTCTTTTCACAGTGCAACAAGAAATACAGAAGCAAGTTTCCAAACACGTTTTCCCACTGCATTTTGAAAAACTTCAGGTAAATGAAAATCAAAGTGTGCTTCTCTGATTGAATTCTATATGAATGATTGAGAACTTAACATTGCTAACTTCCAATCGAGATGGAATCATAACCACATATTTAACAAAGAACCAGGATCATCTCCTATCATAATATAACACTTCTTCCTCTCTTTTCTTTGATACAGTGCCTTAAATCCACCAAAAGACAACGAAACTCAAGCAACTGTGGGGGTTGTGTTCCAAGGGACGACTGCCATCACAGATCTCCCACAGAATGATGTTGTTGCTCAAACCTTAGTAGAAGCTCTGAGTAATTCCACCAATACTCCTAACCTGAGCATTAATCCTGCTTCAGTCAAAGTATTGGGTAAGTTAACACATCACAATGAATCGTCCTTTCTGATCGGTTAATTTAACATTTGGTTAGAACTAACATATCCTTTTTAATATGTATTTGTTTCACAGCAAGTCCAGTTCAAGATCCAATTACGACTGCTCCACCTACAACCACACCATCCGCAGCAACAACACCTGCAGAACCCACTTATATTCTCTCAGCAGAATTTAAAGAAGTGGCTTTTTCACCTGCCCTCACTGACTCCAACGGAGATGAATACAAAGCACTTGAAACAGCAGCTCTAAATGCGGTGAGAGCATTTTTTTAAAATAAACATCTGTTATTGATTTCAGAAGCAATGTGAAAATAATGATTGAACAGAATGTGTTTGCCCAAAGAATACCTTTTTTGAAATAAAAAGATAAATTCTGTTGAACTGGTGTAATTTAAATTGTAAACAAATGTGCTTCAAATGTACTCATGGTCTTTAATGTTGCTTTCTTTTCACAGTGCAACAAGAAATACAGAAGCATGTTTCCAAACACGTTTTCCCACTGCATTTTGAAAAACTTCAGGTAAATGAAAATCAAAGTGTGCTTCTCTGATTGAATTCTATATGAATGATTGAGAACTTAACATTGCTAACTTTAGTTACAAACCTAACACTTATGCAAGAGCCCTCTTCCTAGACTTCTCATCAGCATTCAACACAATACAAGCAGACATCTTGGTGTCAACAATGGCCAAAATGGAAGTAAATCCATACCTAATTTACTGGTATGCTGCTTTCCTCACCAGTAGAGAGCAACTTGTGAAGGTTAACAAAACCCTGTCATCTGCCATCACAACCAATGTAGGGCCCCCCCCCCAGGGCTGCGTGAGTTCAGCTGTGCTCTTTACTCTCTACACTGATGACTGTCGTACCAACACACCAAATCAATTCATCATTAAGTACTCTGATGATACTGCAATAATATCTCTGCTCAGCAACACAGACGACCCTGAGCTGCACCAACAGGCTGTACATCAGGTGGTCGAGTGGACTGATAACAATGCTCTTGAGATCAACACCAAGAAAACTGAGGAAATCATCTTTGGCTCACCATCTGACTCCCATAAAGTCCCCATTGTCATCCATCCAGATGAGATCAAGCAGGGAGTTTCATACAAATACCTGGGTGTAATTATTGACCATCTGCTGTCATGGAAGGATCACATTGATTATCTGAGCAAAAGGACAAAACAAAGAATTTATTGTCTCCGCCGTCTTAGGTCTTTTGGCGCAAGCAGAGAAATTCTTCTGTTGTTCTTTACATCTGTGATCATGTCCATTCTACAGTACTGCAATACTACCTGGTACAGATGTCTGTCGGCAGCGTTCAAATCAAAACTGCTCCACCTGTTAAAGATCTGCTCAAAGATTGTTGGTCAACCGTGTCAGAGACTCTATGACTCAGCCTATCATAAGAACCTAGTAAGGCTGTCCAACAACATCATCTCCGACCCAAACCATGTTCTGAACAGTGCATATGAACTGCTACCATCTAATCGGAGATACAGGGTCCCACCATTCAATAAAGTCAGACTGAAGCACTCCTTTGTGCATCAGTCAGTCCTCACAGTAAATACAGAGCTAAATCCCAGACCAAATGCACGCTGAAGGCTCTTTGAGCATGTTTTTCTCTCACTGATTGTGCTGTTATGTTAAATGTTTGTGTTTCATGTATTTGTGTATGCATATTTGTCTGTTGATGTTGGACATGGAGCTGCTGTGACGCAAGTCAAATGTCAGACTTGATCTGACAATAAAGTAATATCGTATCGTATATCGTATAACTTCCAATCGAGATGGAATCATAACCACATATTTAACAAAGAACCAGGATCATCTCCTATCATAATATAACACTTCTTCCTCTCTTTTCTTTGATACAGTGCCTTAAATCCACCAAAAGACAACGAAACTCAAGCAACTGTGGGGGTTGTGTTCCAAGGGACGACTGCCATCACAGATCTCCCACAGAATGATGTTGTTGCTCAAACCTTAGTAGAAGCTCTGAGTAATTCCACCAATACTCCTAACCTGAGCATTAATCCTGCTTCAGTCAAAGTATTAGGTAAGTTAACACATCACAATGAATCGTCCTTTCTGATCGGTTAATTTAACATTTGGTTAGAACTAACATATCCTTTTTAATATGTATTTGTTTCACAGCAAGTCCAGTTCAAGATCTGATTACGACTGCTCCACCTACAACCACACCATCCGCAGCAACAACACCTGCAGAACCCACTTATATTCTCTCAGCAGAATTTAAAGAAGTGGCTTTTTCACCTGCCCTCACTGACTCCAACGGAGATGAATACAAAGCACTTGAAACAGCAGCTCTAAATGCGGTGAGAGCATTTTCAAAATAAACATCTGTTATTGATTTCAGAAGCAATGTGAAAATAATGATTGAACAGAATGTGTTTGCCCAAAGAATACCTTTTTTGAAATAAAAAGATAAATTCTGTTGAACTGGTGTAATTTAAATTGTAAACAAATGTGCTTCAAATGTACTCATGGTCTTTAATGTTGCTTTCTTTTCACAGTGCAACAAGAAATACAGAAGCAAGTTTCCAAACACGTTTTCCCACTGCATTTTGAAAAACTTCAGGTAAATGAAAATCAAAGTGTGCTTCTCTGATTGAATTCTATATGAATGATTGAGAACTTAACATTGCTAAGTTTAGTTACAAACCTAACACTTATGCAAGAGCCCTCATCCTAGACTTCTCATCAGCATTCAACACAATACAAGCAGACATCTTGGTGTCAACAATGGCCAAAATGGAAGTAAATCCATACCTAATTTACTGGTATGCTGCTTTCCTCACCAGTAGAGAGCAACTTGTGAAGGTTAACAAAACCCTGTCATCTGCCATCACAACCAATGTAGGGCCCCCCCCCAGGGCTGCGTGAGTTCAGCTGTGCTCTTTACTCTCTACACTGATGACTGTCGTACCAACACACCAAATCAATTCATCATTAAGTACTCTGATGATACTGCAATAATATCTCTGCTCAGTAACACAGACGACCCTGAGCTGCACCAACAGGCTGTACATCAGGTGGTCGAGTGGACTGATAACAATGCTCTTGAGATCAACACCAAGAAAACTGAGGAAATCATCTTTGGCTCACCATCTGACTCCCATAAAGTCCCCATTGTCATCCATCCAGATGAGATCAAGCAGGGAGTTTCATACAAATACCTGGGTGTAATTATTGACCATCTGCTGTCATGGAAGGATCACATTGATTATCTGAGCAAAAGGACAAAACAAAGAATTTATTGTCTCCGCCGTCTTAGGTCTTTTGGCGCAAGCAGAGAAATTCTTCTGTTGTTCTTTACATCTGTGATCATGTCCATTCTACAGTACTGCAATACTACCTGGTACAGATGTCTGTCGGCAGCGTTCAAATCAAAACTGCTCCACCTGTTAAAGATCTGCTCAAAGATTGTTGGTCAACCCTGTCAGAGACTCTATGACTCAGCCTATCATAAGAACCTAGTAAGGCTGTCCAACAACATCATCTCCGACCCAAACCATGTTCTGAACAGTGCATATGAACTGCTACCATCTAATCGGAGATACAGGGTCCCACCATTCAATAAAGTCAGACTGAAGCACTCCTTTGTGCATCAGTCAGTCCTCACAGTAAATACAGAGCTAAATCCCAGACCAAATGCACGCTGAAGGCTCTTTGAGCATGTTTTTCTCTCACTGATTGTGCTGTTATGTTAAATGTTTGTGTTTCATGTATTTGTGTATGCATATTTGTCTGTTGATGTTGGACATGGAGCTGCTGTGACGCAAGTCAAATGTCAGACTTGATCTGACAATAAAGTAATATCGTATCGTATATCGTATAACTTCCAATCGAGATGGAATCATAACCACATATTTAACAAAGAACCAGGATCATCTCCTATCATAATATAACACTTCTTCCTCTCTTTTCTTTGATACAGTGCCTTAAATCCACCAAAAGACAACGAAACTCAAGCAACTGTGGGGGTTGTGTTCCAAGGGACGACTGCCATCACAGATCTCCCACAGAATGATGTTGTTGCTCAAACCTTAGTAGAAGCTCTGAGTAATTCCACCAATACTCCTAACCTGAGCATTAATCCTGCTTCAGTCAAAGTATTAGGTAAGTTAACACATCACAATGAATCGTCCTTTCTGATCGGTTAATTTAACATTTGGTTAGTACTAACTTATCCTTTTTAATATGTATTTGTTTCACAGCAAGTCCAGTTCAAGATCTGATTACGACTGCTCCACCTACAACCACACCATCCGCAGCAACAACACCTGCAGAACCCACTTATATTCTCTCAGCAGAATTTAAAGAAGTGGCTTTTTCACCTGCCCTCACTGACTCCAACGGAGATGAATACAAAGCACTTGAAACAGCAGCTCTAAATGCGGTGAGAGCATTTTCAAAATAAACATCTGTTATTGATTTCAGAAGCAATGTGAAAATAATGATTGAACAGAATGTGTTTGCCCAAAGAATACCTTTTTTGAAATAGAAAGATAAATTCTGTTGACTTGGTGTAATTTCACGTTGGGAACAATGTGCTCTAAATGTACTCATGGTCTTTGAATGTTGCTTTCTTTTCACAGTGCAACAAGAAATACAGAAGCAAGTTTCCAAACACGTTTTCCCACTGCATTTTGAAAAACTTCAGGTAAATGAAAATCAAAGTGTGCTTCTCTGATTGAATTCTATATGAATGATTGAGAACTTAACATTGGTAACTTCCAATCGTGATGGAATCATAACCACCTATTTAACAAAGAACCAGGATCATCTCCTATCATAATATAACACTTCTTCCTCTCTTTTCTTTGATACAGTGCCTTAAATCCACCAAAAGACAACGAAACTCAAGCAACTGTGGGGGTTGTGTTCCAAGGGACGACTGCCATCACAGATCTCCCACAGAATGATGTTGTTGCTCAAACCTTAGTAGAAGCTCTGAGTAATTCCACCAATAGTCCTAACCTGAGCATTAATCCTGCTTCAGTCAAAGTATTAGGTAAGTTAACACATCACAATGAATCGTCCTTTCTGATCGGTTAATTTAACATTTGGTTAGAACTAACATATCCTTTTTAATATGTATTTGTTTCACAGCAAGTCCAGTTCAAGATCCAATTACGACTGCTCCACCTACAACCACACCATCCGCAGCAACAACACCTGCAGAACCCACTTATATTCTCTCAGCAGAATTTAAAGAAGTGGCTTTTTCACCTGCCCTCACTGACTCCAACGGAGATGAATACAAAGCACTTGAAACAGCAGCTCTAAATGCGGTGAGAGCATTTTTTTTAAAATAAACATCTGTTATTGATTTCAGAAGCAATGTGAAAATAATGATTGAACAGAATGTGTTTGCCCAAAGAATACCTTTTTTGAAATAAAAAGATAAATTCTGTTGAACTGGTGTAATTTAAATTGTAAACAAATGTGCTTCAAATGTACTCATGGTCTTTAATGTTGCTTTCTTTTCACAGTGCAACAAGAAATACAGAAGCAAGTTTCCAAACACGTTTTCCCACTGCATTTTGAAAAACTTCAGGTAAATGAAAATCAAAGTGTGCTTCTCTGATTGAATTCTATATGAATGATTGAGAACTTAACATTGCTAAGTTTAGTTACAAACCTAACACTTATGCAAGAGCCCTCATCCTAGACTTCTCATCAGCATTCAACACAATACAAGCAGACATCTTGGTGTCAACAATGGCCAAAATGGAAGTAAATCCATACCTAATTTACTGGTATGCTGCTTTCCTCACCAGTAGAGAGCAACTTGTGAAGGTTAACAAAACCCTGTCATCTGCCATCACAACCAATGTAGGGCCCCCCCCCCAGGGCTGCGTGAGTTCAGCTGTGCTCTTTACTCTCTACACTGATGACTGTCGTACCAACACACCAAATCAATTCATCATTAAGTACTCTGATGATACTGCAATAATATCTCTGCTCAGCAACACAGACGACCCTGAGCTGCACCAACAGGCTGTAAATCAGGTGGTCGAGTGGACTGATAACAATGCTCTTGAGATCAACACCAAGAAAACTGAGGAAATCATCTTTGGCTCACCATCTGACTCCCATAAAGTCCCCATTGTCATCCATCCAGATGAGATCAAGCAGGGAGTTTCATACAAATACCTGGGTGTAATTATTGACCATCTGCTGTCATGGAAGGATCACATTGATTATCTGAGCAAAAGGACAAAACAAAGAATTTATTGTCTCCGCCGTCTTAGGTCTTTTGGCGCAAGCAGAGAAATTCTTCTGTTGTTCTTTACATCTGTGATCATGTCCATTCTACAGTACTGCAATACTACCTGGTACAGATGTCTGTCGGCAGCGTTCAAATCAAAACTGCTCCACCTGTTAAAGATCTGCTCAAAGATTGTTGGTCAACCGTGTCAGAGACTCTATGACTCAGCCTATCATAAGAACCTAGTAAGGCTGTCCAACAACATCATCTCCGACCCAAACCATGTTCTGAACAGTGCATATGAACTGCTACCATCTAATCGGAGATACAGGGTCCCACCATTCAATAAAGTCAGACTGAAGCACTCCTTTGTGCATCAGTCAGTCCTCACAGTAAATACAGAGCTAAATCCCAGACCAAATGCACGCTGAAGGCTCTTTGAGCATGTTTTTCTCTCACTGATTGTGCTGTTATGTTAAATGTTTGTGTTTCATGTATTTGTGTATGCATATTTGTCTGTTGATGTTGGACATGGAGCTGCTGTGACGCAAGTCAAATTTCAGACTTGATCTGACAATAAAGTAATATCGTATCGTATATCGTATAACTTCCAATCGAGATGGAATCATAACCACATATTTAACAAAGAACCAGGATCATCTCCTATCATAATATAACACGTCTTCCTCTCTTTTCTTTGATACAGTGCCTTAAATCCACCAAAAGACAACGAAACTCAAGCAACTGTGGGGGTTGTGTTCCAAGGGACGACTGCCATCACAGATCTCCCACAGAATGATGTTGTTGCTCAAACCTTAGTAGAAGCTCTGAGTAATTCCACCAATACTCCTAACCTGAGCATTAATCCTGCTTCAGTCAAAGTGTTAGGTAAGTTAACACATCACAATGAATCGTCCTTTCTGATCGGTTAATTTAACATTTGGTTAGAACTAACATATCCTTTTTAATATGTATTTGTTTCACAGCAAGTCCAGTTCAAGATCTGATTACGACTGCTCCACCTACAACCACACCATCCGCAGCAACAACACCTGCAGAACCCACTTATATTCTCTCAGCAGAATTTAAAGAAGTGGCTTTTTCACCTGCCCTCACTGACTCCAACGGAGATGAATACAAAGCACTTGAAACAGCAGCTCTAAATGCGGTGAGAGCATTTTTTTTAAATAAACATCTGTTATTGATTTCAGAAGCAATGTGAAAATAATGATTGAACAGAATGTGTTTGCCCAAAGAATACCTTTTTTGAAATAAAAAGATAAATTCTGTTGAACTGGTGTAATTTAAATTGTAAACAAATGTGCTTCAAATGTACTCATGGTCTTTAATGTTGCTTTCTTTTCACAGTGCAACAAGAAATACAGAAGCATGTTTCCAAACACGTTTTCCCACTGCATTTTGAAAAACTTCAGGTAAATGAAAATCAAAGTGTGCTTCTCTGATTGAATTCTATATGAATGATTGAGAACTTAACATTGCTAAGTTTAGTTACAAACCTAACACTTATGCAAGAGCCCTCATTCCTAGACTTCTCATCAGCATTCAACACAATACAAGCAGACATCTTGGTGTCAACAATGGCCAAAATGGAAGTAAATCCATACCTAATTTACTGGTATGCTGCTTTCCTCACCAGTAGAGAGCAACTTGTGAAGGTTAACAAAACCCTGTCATCTGCCATCACAACCAATGTAGGGCCCCCCCCAGGGCTGCGTGAGTTCAGCTGTGCTCTTTACTCTCTACACTGATGACTGTCGTACCAACACACCAAATCAATTCATCATTAAGTACTCTGATGATACTGCAATAATATCTCTGCTCAGTAACACAGACGACCCTGAGCTGCACCAACAGGCTGTACATCAGGTGGTCGAGTGGACTGATAACAATGCTCTTGAGATCAACACCAAGAAAACTGAGGAAATCATCTTTGGCTCACCATCTGACTCCCATAAAGTCCCCATTGTCATCCATCCAGATGAGATCAAGCAGGGAGTTTCATACAAATACCTGGGTGTAATTATTGACCATCTGCTGTCATGGAAGGATCACATTGATTATCTGAGCAAAAGGACAAAACAAAGAATTTATTGTCTCCGCCGTCTTAGGTCTTTTGGCGCAAGCAGAGAAATTCTTCTGTTGTTCTTTACATCTGTGATCATGTCCATTCTACAGTACTGCAATACTACCTGGTACAGATGTCTGTCGGCAGCGTTCAAATCAAAACTGCTCCACCTGTTAAAGATCTGCTCAAAGATTGTTGGTCAACCCTGTCAGAGACTCTATGACTCAGCCTATCATAAGAACCTAGTAAGGCTGTCCAACAACATCATCTCCGACCCAAACCATGTTCTGAACAGTGCATATGAACTGCTACCATCTAATCGGAGATACAGGGTCCCACCATTCAATAAAGTCAGACTGAAGCACTCCTTTGTGCATCAGTCAGTCCTCACAGTAAATACAGAGCTAAATCCCAGACCAAATGCACGCTGAAGGCTCTTTGAGCATGTTTTTCTCTCACTGATTGTGCTGTTATGTTAAATGTTTGTGTTTCATGTATTTGTGTATGCATATTTGTCTGTTGATGTTGGACATGGAGCTGCTGTGACGCAAGTCAAATTTCAGACTTGATCTGACAATAAAGTAATATCGTATCGTATATCGTATAACTTCCAATCGAGATGGAATCATAACCACATATTTAACAAAGAACCAGGATCATCTCCTATCATAATATAACACGTCTTCCTCTCTTTTCTTTGATACAGTGCCTTAAATCCACCAAAAGACAACGAAACTCAAGCAACTGTGGGGGTTGTGTTCCAAGGGACGACTGCCATCACAGATCTCCCACAGAATGATGTTGTTGCTCAAACCTTAGTAGAAGCTCTGAGTAATTCCACCAATAGTCCTAACCTGAGCATTAATCCTGCTTCAGTCAAAGTATTAGGTAAGTTAACACATCACAATGAATCGTCCTTTCTGATCGGTTAATTTAACATTGGTTAGTACTAACATATCCTTTTTAATATGTATTTGTTTCACAGCAAGTCCAGTTCAAGATCTGATTACGACTGCTCCACCTACAACCACACCATCCGCAGCAACAACACCTGCAGAACCCACTTATATTCTCTCAGCAGAATTTAAAGAAGTGGCTTTTTCACCTGCCCTCACTGACTCCAACGGAGATGAATACAAAGCACTTGAAACAGCAGCTCTAAATGCGGTGAGAGCATTTTTTAAAATAAACATCTGTTATTGATTTCAGAAGCAATGTGAAAATAATGATTGAACAGAATGTGTTTGCCCAAAGAATACCTTTTTTGAAATAAAAAGATAAATTCTGTTGAACTGGTGTAATTTAAATTGTAAACAAATGTGCTTCAAATGTACTCATGGTCTTTAATGTTGCTTTCTTTTCACAGTGCAACAAGAAATACAGAAGCATGTTTCCAAACACGTTTTCCCACTGCATTTTGAAAAACTTAAATCCACCAAAAGACAACGAAACTCAAGCAACTGTGGGGGTTGTGTTCCAAGGGACGACTGCCATCACAGATCTCCCACAGAATGATGTTGTTGCTCAAACCTTAGTAGAAGCTCTGAGTAATTCCACCAATACTCCTAACCTGAGCATTAACCCTGTTTCAGTGAAAGTGTTAGGTAAGTTAACATAACACATTATTTTACCATCATCTTTTTGTAATACATTTGGAATAGAATCTGCTGCTCAAGCTCAGTTCATAAATAAGTCAGCAACTGAACTCATACTGAAAACCTCAACACTATTCAGTGTTGTACAGTCCAATCTATGCAGGACGAGCTTTTCTCCAAACTATTTTATATTCAGTAAGAAAGCTTTTTAAGTGAATAATCTCTTATTTTCTGATAAATCGTAACTCATCATTCACTAGATAAGATAATAGAATGTTTGCAAAGGCTACTTTTTGAAAGCCTTTTATTATGGTTCTTATTGGTCTGTGAAACTGCAACCAAAGTACATTTTACATCATACAAGGATAAATATATCCTTTGAGTATTTGCACTAAAATGTATTCACATATTGTTAATATATTTGTTTTACAGCAAGTCCAGTTCCAGATCCGATTACGACTGATGCACCAGCCACCACACCAGCTTGCAGCAGCAAACAAAACACAGCAGCCCCGGATTATAATTATGTTCTAGACATTCAATTGATAGGAGAAGCTTTTTCCCCTGCCCTCACTAACACCAGCAGCAAGGAATACAAAGCACTTGAAAAAAGAATTTTAAATGCGGTGAGTGCATTTTCAAATCGTACAAATGTAAATTAATTGGTTAGAACGTGAATGAACAATCGGATGGAAAGTTTAAGATGTCAATGAAAGCTAATCATGGCCTTATAATGTTGCATATCTTCACAATTGCCTTTTAGAAACTGTGCTTGAAAGCTAATCCTTCAATGTTGTTTCTTTTTGCAGTGTGGTAACATATACAGAACAAAATATCCCAACACATTTTCCCACTGCATTTGAAGGAATTCCGGTAAATAAATATTTGTGATTTGAGTTCTTCTCTGACTATTATTAATATAGAGTTCAACATGTGTATCTTCTAATATTGGTAGTTAATCTTACATATCAAAAGACATGTTATAATCTCATATCACTTTCCTCATTGTGTTTCTGATACAGTGCCTCAAATGTAACACAAGTTACTGAAACTCAGGCGACTATCATGGCTGTGTTCCATGGGAATACTTCTCAGGCAGAACTCCAATGAATTCTGTTGTTATTAAAGACTTCGTACAAGCTGTCAATAATTCCAACAATGGCCTTCAACTTGAGCATAAAATCCTGACTCAGCCAAGATATTAGGTAAGTATCCACAACACAGTATTTAGTCATTTTCAGATCTTAAAACATATACAAAAACATGAGGTTCTTATGCTCTGTTTTATAAATAAATCACCTAAATGATTCTACTTTGAAACTAAATGAAGGTACAGATTATTGAAGACAACATCCGAGCATGATGAGCAATTATCTTAACTAACTTGTATTTAAAACCAACATAATAATATTAAAGGAATTGTTATTAACTGCACTGGTTTTTCAAATTAGCTAGTTCAAAACTAGATTATATGACTCTGCTAAACCGATTTGTGTTTTACAGCCAGTCCAGTGACAGATCCAACTACAGCTCCCACGCCTAGACCTGCTGCCCCTAACACTGCTGCAGCTGCTACTACTACTACTACTACTACTACCGCTGCACCCATAACTGAAGCACTCGTTATAAAAAGGGTGATATTCAGGTCCCTTCTCACCGACTTTACAAGTGACTTGCTGAATCCATCATCTACAGCTTATATAAATCGGGCAGCGAAGATTAAAGAACAGGTACGTCTCACTCTAAGAATGATCTCTGAATATTGAATAAGGACAGCTCAAAGTACACACACTGTCCACCTCAAAGAATAAATAAATAAAAACTCACAAAACAGTCAATATATAATATATTTTCATACTTACATTTCCAGAATGAATTGTTGACAGAGATGTAGATGACGACAATAAATGCTCTCATATGTTCACATTTCAATGTCGAGAGTAAAGTGAAAAGTTGTATACCTTTGTATTTTCCTCTGTCTGCAGCTTACAACACCTGTTTTTAAAAGGGAATTCCCTTCATTCAAGTTCTTGGAAGTGATATCATTCAGGTAATTTGTTTTATGACATATCGAGTGACAGTTTATGAATTTGGCCTAAAATCTGATATTATGCAAACATTAACAATTTTTTCTTCTGCAGTAATGGATCGATCGTCAACAACAGGGACCTCAGCTTTTCAAGCACATCTGTTCCTAATAACGATCAGATAGCGCAGGTCTTAATGAGCGCAGCTGCAAGCGTCATCGGCTTCGACATTGAAGGCAGCTTCCTCGACCTGAATGGCATTTGTAAAGTCAAACTGAGCTACTTAATCAGCAGTGCAGTCAAAAGATGCACACTTGTTTAACTAAAGTTTGTTTCGTTCTTCTCCTTTCAGATTCAAGTGGAGTGAGCCATTACATCAGTCCGATCACTGCATCCTTCCTTGTACTGTTGTCATGGCTACTGTCTAGCCAATGGCCGTAGTGCCACTCATTTGAGAAATGACTCTGGTGTCTTTCGTGATTTACAGATTTGGGTAACACGTGCAATGAAATTAATGTTAATCCTCCATTCAAATAGCAAAATAATAATAGGCATAACAATATAACATTGGGATGTAAGGCAATAATGGCACTAATAATAATTCATCTTGCTCCAGTAAGCACTTTCCTTTAGCATTATTTTTCTTAGTGAAGGTTATTTAAATGCTATATGTTTTAGTTTTGGAAGTAACAAATGCAGCTCCTTGTGGGCTACACTTTCCAACTCAGAACAAATGCATACTGTGTTATAATCATAATCTTTGGATGTCATAGCAATGCACTGTTAATTTTCTTATGTATACACACTATTTATTTATATAATCATGCACACTGTATTCTGTTAGATTTCCTGTTTGCAAAATTATTTCTGTCCGAAACTAACAATGACCAGAATACAAACTATTTTAAGAAATGCATGTGTCTCTCTTTTTATTTTTGTAATTGTTGATGTGTAAATCAATCAGGCAGGTGTAATGTAAGGCAAGGCACATTTATTTATCTAGCACCTTTAAACACAAGGCAATTCAAATTGCTTTACAAAAATGAAAGACATTAAGAAAATGGCATTTAAAAACAGTCATTACAAAGCAAAGATAATAAAATGAACATTAAAAAAAAATACACGTATAAAAGTTACAGTGCAGTTTAAGATATTTTCATTTCAAACCTTTATTTATCCAGAATTGTCCCAAAGTTTAACATCTACATGCTACCACTGGCTCAGATAATGAAGAACAACAAAATAAGTTACCATAGCTATGCAGATGACACACACATTTACGTAACAATTTCACCAGGAGACTATGCTCCAATTCAAACACTGAGTAAGTGCATTGAACAAATCAATGACTGGATGTGTCAGAACTTTCTCCAATTAAACACAGATAAAACTGAGGTAATGGTTTTTGGAGCCAAGGCAGAACGTATAAAAGTTAGCGCTGAGCTTCAGTGTGCAATGTTCAAAACAACAGATAAAGCCAGAAATCTAGGTGTAGTCATGGACTCTGACCTGAGTTTCAACAGTCACATTAAAACAGTTACTAAATCAGCCTACTATCACCTAAAGAATATATCTAGGATTAAAAGACTAATGTCACAGCAGGATTTGGAAAAACTTGTCCATGCTTTTATCTTCAGTAGACTCGACTACTGCAATGGTGTCTTCACAGGTCTCAAAAAATCTATTAGAAAGCTGTAGCTGATTCAGAACGCCGCTGCTCGAGTCCTCACTAACACTAAGAAAGTGGATCACATCACTCCTGTTCTGAAGTATTTACACTGGCTTCCTGTGTGTCAAAGAATAGATTTCAAAAATACTGCTGCTGGTTTATAAAGCACTGAATGGTTTAGGCCCAAAATACATTTCTGACCTCCTGCTAAATGATGAACCATCCAGATCTCTCAGGTCTTCAGGGACTGGTCAGCTTTCTGTCCCCAGAGTCAGAACTAAACATGGTAAAGCAGCGTTCAGTTATTATTAGGGCCGGGACTTTAACGCGTTAATTAAGTTTAATTAATTACTAGGGCTGTCAAACGATTAAAATGTTTAATCAGATTAATCACAGCTTAAAAATTAATTAATCATGATTAATCACCATTCGAACTATGTCCAAAATATGCCATTTATTTATGTATATTGTTGTGGGAATGGAAAGATAAATGAAAGAAGGCGGATATATCAATTTAACATACAGTATCTATGTTTATTATAACATTTTTCTGCATGTCAAAATGAAAGACAACCCACACACCTATCAATCATCAAACCGTGGGGTCTTAATTCATTACGTGTTGATTTCTATCAACGGGGGAGTACTTCAGGAAAGTCGACAGGGGGGGGGGGGGGGGGCTAGGGGAGTACTTCAGGAAAGTCGACAGGGGGGGGGGCTAGTGGAGTACTTCGTGACCACAGAGTGTGAACGTTGTGATCAGCTGTTTTAGCGCAGTTCTCCAGTGATGGGGGGAGTCTCCCTCCGCAGCCGTTTGGCACAGTTCCGTTGTACAGACCGACGTTAACAGCAGCTCTGTCTGTGCACACGGAGACCGACTCTGTCGTCCGTGATCTAACCGCCTTCTGGAAAAGCTTCACAAGTACGTCGGTACGCAAATGCGCTTTGTGACACAAGTGACGGTACGCATTTCAGATTACGCACATAACCTGCGTACCAGTTATGTGCACCCCTGTACCAGAGCCATATTATTACTATTATATGGCTCTGCCCTGTACTACAGCAAAAGTATTCTGCGTCGGGACTTCCTGCAACAACACCACGCCGTTATCAATATGTTCTATTGAGAAGACGATCACTACGTGACAAAAGTTTTCAAAACCGTGGCTACTGAAATCAGTCTTACTAACTGCTGTCTGTGCAATTTACTCCGCGCGAGTTGGCAGACTTTATTTTGCTTACTTTAACATCATTTTTCATGGTGGGGCTAAGCCATTTCTTGGTATGGGTGTAGCCTACCCCAGCAACACACTCTCACTCCCTAAGCGTCCAATAGCGACGTTTGGTCAGTGTCCGTGGCGTCCAATTGTGACGCTCCTAGGCTCCTTCAGCGTCATAAAGAGACGCAAATAGCTTTCAACTGATTGCAATGTATTCCCATCTGCGTCGGGATTTGACGCTCATGGAAGCACGGCATTCGTTTATGTCGGCTGCCCTTAAAGGTAATCCATTCCCAGGAGTAAATGGCAGAAGACACTACACTACCCAGAATCCCCAGCTATCGTTTGGACTACACCATGTGCTCTTGACAAACCCCGTGATAGTCTTCAAGCTCTGTGATTGGAGAGTGTGCTCCGAGGGTTAAGCCGATTCTCGAACAGCACTTGAAATGGGATGGAACCACGGCAGACTGTCCAAAACTGGATTTGAACGGGTCCACCGCGTCCCCCCTCCCCCACCCCGTCCCCAGAACTACACATGCTGGCTATTCTGTTTCGCAACATGTTCTCTATGGCACGTCTCTACTGGGAGTTGTAGTTTTAAAAGATGTTTTCGTATTTCCCATAATAAGAAGTTGCCAGTATTAAACTGTGTACATCCCTGGAGGTTTAGGGGACAGGAAACACTCACATTTAAAACATATAATTAATAAATGGGTGAAAATTGCTTGTGCCCAATATGGGCAGTATTAATATATATACCCACATGCCAGCTAAGGTCAGAAGAGCTTTATTTAACAGCTGGTCTTATGTGTGTGACCCCTGTGATAACATTACATTACATTAATTGATAAGCCTGAAACATGCACTTGTCAAGGTTCAGAGGCACATTTTGCAAATATGGCAGTAGCCATCGATCAGCTTAAGATAAGATATACTTTATTGATCCCAAGTTGGAACATTCAATCGAGATGGAATCATAACCACATATTTAACAAAGAACCAGGATCATCTCCTATCATAATATAACACTTCTTCCTCTCTTTTCTTTGATACAGTGCCTTAAATCCACCAAAAGACAACGAAACTCAAGCAACTGTGGGGGTTGTGTTCCAAGGGACGACTGCCATCACAGATCTCCCACAGAATGATGTTGTTGCTCAAACCTTAGTAGAAGCTCTGAGTAATTCCACCAATACTCCTAACCTGAGCATTAATCCTGCTTCAGTCAAAGTGTTAGGTAAGTTAACACATCACAATGAATCGTCCTTTCTGATCGGTTAATTTAACATTTGGTTAGAACTAACATATCCTTTTTAATATGTATTTGTTTCACAGCAAGTCCAGTTCAAGATGATTACGACTGCTCCACCTACAACCACACCATCCGCAGCAACAACACCTGCAGAACCCACTTATATTCTCTCAGCAGAATTTAAAGAAGTGGCTTTTTCACCTGCCCTCACTGACTCCAACGGAGATGAATACAAAGCACTTGAAACAGCAGCTCTAAATGCGGTGAGAGCATTTTTTTTAAAATAAACATCTGTTATTGATTTCAGAAGCAATGTGAAAATAATGATTGAACAGAATGTGTTTGCCCAAAGAATACCTTTTTTGAAATAAAAAGATAAATTCTGTTGAACTGGTGTAATTTAAATTGTAAACAAATGTGCTTCAAATGTACTCATGGTCTTTAATGTTGCTTTCTTTTCACAGTGCAACAAGAAATACAGAAGCAAGTTTCCAAACACGTTTTCCCACTGCATTTTGAAAAACTTCAGGTAAATGAAAATCAAAGTGTGCTTCTCTGATTGAATTCTATATGAATGATTGAGAACTTAACATTGCTAAGTTTAGTTACAAACCTAACACTTATGCAAGAGCCCTCTTCCTAGACTTCTCATCAGCATTCAACACAATACAAGCAGACATCTTGGTGTCAACAATGGCCAAAATGGAAGTAAATCCATACCTAATTTACTGGTATGCTGCTTTCCTCACCAGTAGAGAGCAACTTGTGAAGGTTAACAAAACCCTGTCATCTGCCATCACAACCAATGTAGGGCCCCCCCCCAGGGCTGCGTGAGTTCAGCTGTGCTCTTTACTCTCTACACTGATGACTGTCGTACCAACACACCAAATCAATTCATCATTAAGTACTCTGATGATACTGCAATAATATCTCTGCTCAGTAACACAGACGACCCTGAGCTGCACCAACAGGCTGTAAATCAGGTGGTCGAGTGGACTGATAACAATGCTCTTGAGATCAACACCAAGAAAACTGAGGAAATCATCTTTGGCTCACCATCTGACTCCCATAAAGTCCCCATTGTCATCCATCCAGATGAGATCAAGCAGGGAGTTTCATACAAATACCTGGGTGTAATTATTGACCATCTGCTGTCATGGAAGGATCACATTGATTATCTGAGCAAAAGGACAAAACAAAGAATTTATTGTCTCCGCCGTCTTAGGTCTTTTGGCGCAAGCAGAGAAATTCTTCTGTTGTTCTTTACATCTGTGATCATGTCCATTCTACAGTACTGCAATACTACCTGGTACAGATGTCTGTCGGCAGCGTTCAAATCAAAACTGCTCCACCTGTTAAAGATCTGCTCAAAGATTGTTGGTCAACCCTGTCAGAGACTCTATGACTCAGCCTATCATAAGAACCTAGTAAGGCTGTCCAACAACATCATCTCCGACCCAAACCATGTTCTGAACAGTGCATATGAACTGCTACCATCTAATCGGAGATACAGGGTCCCACCATTCAATAAAGTCAGACTGAAGCACTCCTTTGTGCATCAGTCAGTCCTCACAGTAAATACAGAGCTAAATCCCAGACCAAATGCACGCTGAAGGCTCTTTGAGCATGTTTTTCTCTCACTGATTGTGCTGTTATGTTAAATGTTTGTGTTTCATGTATTTGTGTATGCATATTTGTCTGTTGATGTTGGACATGGAGCTGCTGTGACGCAAGTCAAATTTCAGACTTGATCTGACAATAAAGTAATATCGTATCGTATATCGTATAACTTCCAATCGAGATGGAATCATAACCACCTATTTAACAAAGAACCAGGATCATCTAATATCATAATATAACACGTCTTCCTCTCTTTTCTTTGATACAGTGCCTTAAATCCACCAAAAGACAACGAAACTCAAGCAACTGTGGGGGTTGTGTTCCAAGGGACGACTGCCATCACAGCTCCCACAGAATGATGTTGTTGCTCAAACCTTAGTAGAAGCTCTGAGTATTCCACCAATACTCCTAACCTGAGCATTAATCCTGCTTCAGTCAAAGTATTGGGTAAGTTAACACATCACAATGAATCGTCCTTTCTGATCGGTTAATTTAACATTTGGTTAGAACTAACATATCCTTTTAATATGTATTTGTTTCACAGCAAGTCCAGTTCAAGATCCAATTACGACTGCTCCACCTACAACCACACCATCCGCAACAACAACACTGCAGAACCCACTTATATTCTCTCAGCAGAATTTAAAGAAGTGGCTTTTTCACCTGCCCTCACTGACTCCAACGGAGATGAATACAAAGCACTTGAAACAGCAGCTCTAAATGCGGTGAGAGCATTTTTTAAAAAAAACATCTGTTATTGATTTCAGAAGCAATGTGAAAATAATGATTGAACAGAATGTGTTTGCCCAAAGAATACCTTTTTTGAAATAAAAAGATAAATTCTGTTGAACTGGTGTAATTTAAATTGTAAACAAATGCTTCAAATGTACTCATGGTCTTTAATGTTGCTTTCTTTTCACAGTGCAACAAGAAATACAGAAGCATGTTTCCAAACACGTTTTCCCACTGCATTTTGAAAAACTTAAATCCACCAAAAGACAACGAAACTCAAGCAACTGTGGGGGTTGTGTTCCAAGGGACGACTGCCATCACAGATCTCCCACAGAATGATGTTGTTGCTCAAACCTTAGTAGAAGCTCTGAGTAATTCCACCAATACTCCTAACCTGAGCATTAACCCTGTTTCAGTGAAAGTGTTAGGTAAGTTAACATAACACATTATTTTACCATCATCTTTTTGTAATACATTTGGAATAGAATCTGCTGCTCAAGCTCAGTTCATAAATAAGTCAGCAACTGAACTCATACTGAAAACCTCAACACTATTCAGTGTTGTACAGTCCAATCTATGCAGGACGAGCTTTTCTCCAAACTATTTTATATTCAGTAAGAAAGCTTTTTAAGTGAATAATCTCTTATTTTCTGATAAATCGTAACTCATCATTCACTAGATAAGATAATAGAATGTTTGCAAAGGCTACTTTTTGAAAGCCTTTTATTATGGTTCTTATTGGTCTGTGAAACTGCAACCAAAGTACATTTTACATCATACAAGGATAAATATATCCTTTGAGTATTTGCACTAAAATGTATTCACATATTGTTAATATATTTGTTTTACAGCAAGTCCAGTTCCAGATCCGATTACGACTGATGCACCAGCCACCACACCAGCTGCAGCAGCAACAAACACAGCAGCCCCGGATTATAATTATGTTCTAGACATTCAATTGATAGGAGAAGCTTTTTCCCCTGCCCTCACTAACACCAGCAGCAAGGAATACAAAGCACTTGAAAAAAGAATTTTAAATGCGGTGAGTGCATTTTCAAATCGTACAAATGTAAATTAATTGGTTAGAACGTGAATGAACAATCGGATGGAAAGTTTAAGATGTCAATGAAAGCTAATCATGGCCTTATAATGTTGCATATCTTCACAATTGCCTTTTAGAAAACTGTGCTTGAAAGCTAATCCTTCAATGTTGTTTCTTTTTGCAGTGTGGTAACATATACAGAACAAAATATCCCAACACATTTTCCCACTGCCTTTTGAAGGAATTCCGGTAAATAAATATTTGTGATTTGAGTTCTTCTCTGATATTATATTAGAGTTCAACATGTGTATCTTCTAATATTGGTAGTTAATCTTACATATCAAAAGACATGTTATAATCTCATATCACTTTCCTCATTGTGTTTCTGATACAGTGCCTCAAATGTAACACAAGTTACTGAAACTCAGGCGACTATCATGGCTGTGTTCCATGGGAATACTTCTCAGGCAGAACTCCCAATGAATTCTGTTGTTATTAAAGACTTCGTACAAGCTGTCAATAATTCCAACAATGCCTTCAACTTGAGCGTAAATCCTGACTCAGCCAAGATATTAGGTAAGTATCCACAACACAGTATTTAGTCATTTTCAGATCTTAAAACATATACAAAACATGAGGTTCTTATGCTCTGTTTATAAATAAATCACCTAAATGATTCTACTTTGAAACTAAATGAAGGTACAGATTATTGAAGACAACATCCGAGCATGATGAGCAATTATCTTAACTAACTTGTATTTAAAACCAACATAATAATATTAAAGGAATTGTTATTAACTGCACTGGTTTTTCAAATTAGCTAGTTCAAAACTAGATTATATGACTCTGCTAAACCGATTTGTGTTTTTACAGCCAGTCCAGAGTGACAGATCCAACTACAGCTCCCACGCCTAGGACCTGCTGCCCCTAACACTGCTGCAGCTGCTACTACTACTACTACTACTACCGCTGCACCCATAACTGAAGCACTCGTTATAAAAGGGTGATATTCAGGTCCCTTCTCACCGACTTTACAAGTGACTTGCTGAATCCATCATCTACAGCTTATATAAATCGGGCAGCGAAGATTAAAGAACAGGTACGTCTCACTCTAAGAATGATCTCTGAATATTGAATAAGGACAGCTCAAGTACACACTGTCACACTCAAAGAATAAAATAAATAAAAACTCACAAAACAGTCAATATATAATATATTTTCATACTTACATTTCCAGAATGAATTGTTGACAGAGATGTATATGACGACAAATAAATGCTCTCATATGTTCACATTTCAATGTCGAGAGTAAAGTGAAAAGTTGTATACCTTTGTATTTTCCTCTGTCTGCAGCTTACACCTGTTTTTAAAAGGGAATTCCCTTCATTCAAGTTCTTGGAAGTGATATCATTCAGGTAATTTGTTTTATGACATATCGAGTGACAGTTTATGAATATTGGCCTAAATCTGATATTTCAAACATTAACAATTTTTTCTTCTGCAGTAATGGATCGATCGTCAACAACATGGACCTCAGCTTTTCAAGCACATCTGTTCCTAATAACGATCAGATAGCGCAGGTCTTAATGAGCGCAGCTGCAAGCGTCATCGGCTTCGACATTGAAGGCAGCTTCCTCGACCTGAATGGCATTTGTAAGTCAAACTGAGCTACTTAATCAGCAGTGCAGTCAAAAGATGCACACTTGTTTAACTAAAGTTTGTTTCGTTCTTCTCCTTTCAGATTCAAGTGGAGTGAGCCATTACATCAGTCCGATCACTGCATCCTTCCTTGTACTGTTGTCATGGCTACTGTCTAGCCAATGGCCGTAGTGCCACTCATTTGAGAAATGACTCTGGTGTCTTTCGTGATTTACAGATTTGGGTAACACGTGCAATGAAATTAATGTTAATCCTCCATTCAAATAGCAAAATAATAATAGGCATAACAATATAACATTGGGATGTAAGGCAATAATGGCACTAATAATAATTCATCTTGCTCCAGTAAGCACTTTCCTTTAGCATTATTTTTCTTAGTGAAGGTTATTTAAATGCTATATGTTTTAGTTTTGGAAGTAACAAATGCAGCTCCTTGTGGGCTACACTTTCCAACTCAGAACAAATGCATACTGTGTTATAATCATAATCTTTGGATGTCATAGCAATGCACTGTTAATTTTCTTATGTATACACACTATTTATTTATATAATCATGCACACTGTATTCTGTTAGATTTCCTGTTTGCAAAATTATTTCTGTCCGAAACTAACAATGACCAGAATACAAACTATTTTAAGAAATGCATGTGTCTCTCTTTTTATTTTTGTAATTGTTGATGTGTAAATCAATCAGGCAGGTGTAATGTAAGGCAAGGCACATTTATTTATCTAGCACCTTTAAACACAAGGCAATTCAAATTGCTTTACAAAAATGAAAGACATTAAGAAAATGGCATTTAAAAACAGTCATTACAAAGCAAAGATAATAAAATGAACATTAAAAAAAAAATACACGTATAAAAGTTACAGTGCAGTTTAAGATATTTTCATTTCAAACCTTTATTTATCCAGAATTGTCCCAAAGTTTAACATCTACATGCTACCACTGGCTCAGATAATGAAGAACAACAAAATAAGTTACCATAGCTATGCAGATGACACACACATTTACGTAACAATTTCACCAGGAGACTATGCTCCAATTCAAACACTGAGTAAGTGCATTGAACAAATCAATGACTGGATGTGTCAGAACTTTCTCCAATTAAACACAGATAAAACTGAGGTAATGGTTTTTGGAGCCAAGGCAGAACGTATAAAAGTTAGCGCTGAGCTTCAGTGTGCAATGTTCAAAACAACAGATAAAGCCAGAAATCTAGGTGTAGTCATGGACTCTGACCTGAGTTTCAACAGTCACATTAAAACAGTTACTAAATCAGCCTACTATCACCTAAAGAATATATCTAGGATTAAAAGACTAATGTCACAGCAGGATTTGGAAAAACTTGTCCATGCTTTTATCTTCAGTAGACTCGACTACTGCAATGGTGTCTTCACAGGTCTCACTAAAAAATCTATTAGAAAGCTGTAGCTGATTCAGAACGCCGCTGCTCGAGTCCTCACTAACACTAAGAAAGTGGATCACATCACTCCTGTTCTGAAGTATTTACACTGGCTTCCTGTGTGTCAAAGAATAGATTTCAAAAAATACTGCTGCTGGTTTATAAAGCACTGAATGGTTTAGGCCCAAAATACATTTCTGACCTCCTGCTAAATGATGAACCATCCAGATCTCTCAGGTCTTCAGGGACTGGTCAGCTTTCTGTCCCCAGAGTCAGAACTAAACATGGTAAAGCAGCGTTCAGTTATTATTAGGGCCGGGACTTTAACGCGTTAATTAAGTTTAATTAATTACTAGGGCTGTCAAACGATTAAAATGTTTAATCAGATTAATCACAGCTTAAAAATTAATTAATCATGATTAATCACCATTCGAACTATGTCCAAAATATGCCATTTATTTATGTATATTGTTGTGGGAATGGAAAGATAAATGAAAGAAGGCGGATATATCAATTTAACATACAGTATCTATGTTTATTATAACATTTTTCTGCATGTCAAAATGAAAGACAACCCACACACCTATCAATCATCAAACCGTGGGGTCTTAATTCATTACGTGTTGATTTCTATCAACGGGGGAGTACTTCAGGAAAGTCGACAGGGGGGGGGGGGGGGGGGCTAGTGGAGTACTTCAGGAAAGTCGACAGAGGGGGGGGGCTAGTGGAGTACTTCGTGACCACAGAGTGTGAACGTTGTGATCAGCTGTTTTAGCGCAGTTCTCCAGTGATGGGGGGAGTCTCCCTCCGCAGCCGTTTGGCACAGTTCCGTTGTACAGACCGACGTTAACAGCAGCTCTGTCTGTGCACACGGAGACCGACTCTGTCGTCCGTGATCTAACCGCCTTCTGGAAAAGCTTCACAAGTACGTCGGTACGCAAATGCGCTTTGTGACACAAGTGACGGTACGCATTTCAGATTACGCACATAACCTGCGTACCAGTTATGTGCACCCCTGTACCAGAGCCATATTATTACTATTATATGGCTCTGCCCTGTACTACAGCAAAAGTATTCTGCGTCGGGACTTCCTGCAACAACACCACGCCGTTATCAAATATGTTCTATTGAGAAGACGATCACTACGTGACAAAAGTTTTCAAAACCGTGGCTACTGAAATCAGTCTTACTAACTGCTGTCTGTGCAATTTACTCCGCGCGAGTTGGCAGACTTTAATTGGCTTACTTTAACATCATTTTTCATGGTGGGGCTAAGCCATTTCTTGGTATGGGTGTAGCCTACCCCAGCAACACACTCTCACTCCCTAAGCGTCCAATAGCGACGTTTGGTCAGTGTCCGTGGCGTCCAATTGTGACGCTCCTAGGCTCCTTCAGCGTCATAAAGAGACGCAAATAGCTTTCAACTGATTGCAATGTATTCCCATCTGCGTCGGGATTTGACGCTCATGGAAGCACGGCATTCGTTTATGTCGGCTGCCCTTAAAGGTAATGTGAGCGTCCATTCCCAGGAGTAAATGGCAGAAGACACTACACTACCCAGAATCCCCAGCTATCGTTTGGACTACACCATGTGCTCTTGACAAACCCCGTGATAGTCTTCAAGCTCTGTGATTGGAGAGTGTGCTCCGAGGGTTAAGCCGATTCTCGAACAGCACTTGAAATGGGATGGAACCACGGCAGACTGTCCAAAACTGGATTTGAACGGGTCCACCGCGTCCCCCCCTCCCCCACCCCGTCCACAGAACTACACATGCTGGCTATTCTGTTTCGCAACATGTTCTCTATGGCACGTCTCTACTGGGAGTTGTAGTTTTAAAAGATGTTTTCGTATTTCCCATAATAAGAAGTTGCCAGTATTAAACTGTGTACATCCCTGGAGGTTTAGGGGACAGGAAACACTCACATTTAAAACATATAATTAATAAATGGGTGAAAATTGCTTGTGCCCAATATGGGCAGTATTAATATATATACCCACATGCCAGCTAAGGTCAGAAGAGCTTTATTTAACAGCTGGTCTTATGTGTGTGACCCCTGTGATAACATTACATTACATTAATTGATAAGCCTGAAACATGCACTTGTCAAGGTTCAGAGGCACATTTTGCAAATATGGCAGTAGCCATCGATCAGCTTAAGATAAGATATACTTTATTGATCCCAAGTTGGAACATTTGCGTTACATCAGCATGTGTAACAGTTAAATATGCAGTTGTGTTTATTTGAAAATCATTTAGTATAATCACATAAATTCTGTGTTTTATATTCAACAATTCTGTGTTCTTTATTTATTGATTGTTCAATACCTGACAAGGCCGGAGATGAAATATCTACATACATCTTATATGTATAATACATTATGTATAATATCAGTTAAAATAAGTGCTTCAACATAGTTAACATTGCTGGAGGTATGCACAAATATTGATAGATGTCTTGTAATGCACTGTTGAGGAACCTGCGACCCAAGTTTTTCATTCAGTGCAGAACTACACCACAGTGTAGGCCTATATGATATGTCAATAAACCTTAGACAATCTTGAAATCTTGAACGGGATGTGCAAAATAGTCATTACATACAGTCTTTAATTAACAATTAGTAGAGAATAACGAGTAATGAATATACTTTATAGGGATCGTATTAATATCTAATAATAAAAATATTGAAATTCAATAACATGCTTTAACCACCAGGTGTCCCTTTATATCAGCTGTGCACCTTTATGGTGTAAATACAGCCTATCTACCAATTGGATCAAATATAAAAGTGAGCCGAATTAGTGTTGATACTGCAAGGAGACGTATTGTGTGAAAAGAAATGTAAGATGTTGTTTAATGGCTGATATATTTATGATCCACGTCACGTTTTCAGTTCCTCATGTTTGTCTTCTCATCAGGGCTCTATAAATACAGAACTACGGCAGATATGTAATATGTAATGCAGCCGAACCGTGTATTACAATGCCGTTATGTGATGACTTTCAAAGAGAAAAGCAAGCACACTCGGAATAAGGTATTATTATTATTTTGATCTGTTTCCGGTATTTGTTAATGACGATGTGCTCTGAGATGTGAGACTGGAATTGCACAGGGGGGAAATAACGTAAGCTATCTTTAGATGCGGATTTTGTTAAACTAATATGTTTAGGCTGTGGACCAACACTATACATTGACGGGGAAGGGGGTAGCAATAAAGATAACACCATTAAACAGTTACACAATATAACAGAAATAATATCGATAGCAGCGTCCCTAGCAACCACCTTGGTAACAATGAAAACGATTTCCTGAAGTAATCTTCGTAATAACTAGCAAACTAAAGATCATGTACATCCACTGCACACATAATCTGAAATAACAACTCATATTTCTCGCATCAAATGACATCAAAACGCATTTTAATGGCCAAATTAACTTTAAAATAGACCTTTTCTACCGAGAATAAAACGAATTTCGGCCATGTTTTCTTTTTCTGCAGGGAGAAATTTGAAGATCACGTGACATAGACGCCAGCCATCGGAATGAATGGTGAAAAAAACGGGGTTTGTCAAACAGAGCACATGGTGTAGGCCAAACGATAGCTGGGGATTCTGGGTAGTGTAGTGTCTTCTGCCATCCTTTACTCAGAAAACATATTTGTTTCTCCGAATCGAAGGGGAAAAATACAAAAGCATTGCACACAATTTAAACCAATCAATGCTGGTGTTTTTTAGTCGATGAGTAGTGCAGATATCACTGTAAAATCAATCGACAGTAAGAGGAGTACTTACTTCCGGGTGTAAAATTCTCCGTTATCCAATGGGAATGGATGCTCACATTACCTTTAAGGGCAGCCGGCATAAACGAATGCCGTGCTTCCATGAGCGTCAAATCCCGACGCAGATGGGAATACATTGCAATCAGTTGAAAGCTATTTGCGTCCCTTTATGACTAGGAGCGTCAAAATTGGACGCCACGGACACTGACCAAACGTCGCTATTGGACGCTTAGGGAGTGAGAGTGTGTTGACCCCAGCCATACCCTGGCGCTGCCACTGGTGGCATGTATGGGGCGGGCCATTCTGCACATGCGTTAAATGCGTTAAATATTTTAACGCAATTAATTCAAAAAATTAATTACCGCCGTTAACGCGATAATTTTGACAGCACTATGAATTACACAAAAATTAACGCATTTTAATCGCACTTATTTTTGCACAGCGGAACGTTTCTCACTGGATGAGTTTCAGGCGTACCGATTATACTGGAGCACCAACTAACGTTCATGACTTCAGCATGGGACTTCAAACAACAACAAACCACGGTGAACAATAGTCAAACATGAACGAACAAGCTGATGAGACCGCTTTGGTCGGCCCCGTGGATGGGACATTTTGTTTTAAAAAACAGACGGATGGAAGCGTCGATAAGAGCACGGTTGTGTGCAAATTATGCAAAAAAGAATTTGCATATCACCGCAGCACATCAAGCACATCAAACAAGTATCACCTAAATGCAAAGCATGTAGCAGCTAGCGTGGACGTTAGCCCGACTCCGAGTGCAAGGAACCACACCCTGACCCAACCCACACTCAACTAGATGACTGGTTTCAGGGCCAGGATAAGTAAGTCCACTTCTGAGAAAATAACCAACTCCCTGGCTCACTGGATTGCACTCGACTGTAGACCACTTGGAGTAAAATCCATGTGAAAATTGCTTCTCACTGTTCTCAGGTCAAATATGTATATTTGATTAAAAATGCGATTAATTTCGATTAATTAATTACAAAGCCTCTAATTAATTAGATTAATTTTTTTAATCGAGTCCCGGCTCTAGTTATTATGCTCCAAATATCTGGAACAAACTCCCAGAAACCTGCAGGTCCGCTGCAACTCTGACTACTTTTAAATCCATGCTGAAGACTTTTCTTTTTGTCGCTGCTTTTAATTGAAATATTCACATCTTAGACTGCACTGTAACTTTTATCTATGTACTTTTTCTTTTAATGTTTATTTTATTAGCTTTTCTTTTTAATGACTGATTTTAAATGCCATTTTCTTAATGTCTTTCATTTTTTGTAAAGCACTTTGAATTGCCTTGTGTTGAAAAGTGCTATATAAATAAACTTGCCTTGCCTTGCCTGTTTACCTCTGTCAGGGATCTGATTGAAGGGTTGACTATTAGGACAGCAAAGAGGTGGAGGAGGTCCATGTCACGTACAACCATTGGCAGATATAACACCTGAAAGAAAGATTAAGGAAATAAGACAAGACAGGAGGAAATATATCCCATTAGCTAAAAGACAACATCATATCAAGCTTCAACTTTTTTACTCTTTTCAATTTACTGTTGCAAATTAAAATAAATAGGCTAAATTCACACTCAAAAACACAATTAACTGGTTGCCAAAGTGCTGTACCTCGAAGAACACGTTCCACACACAGCAGCCAAGACTTGATTCCGGCAGGGCCCTTTGCTGCAAATCCTCTCCTCTTTCGCCACTGTTTCTTGTCGATCTCTACTGCCTCAGTCCGATAAAACAGAAATGCCCCAAAATAATCATCTTTAAAAGTTAAAAAAAACGTTTACTCAACGTGTATGTCTGACCCAACTAATGAAGCTTAGCGCAAGTTCAGACAGGAAGACCTAACACTCCATATTGCTCGTCATGGCAATACTTGCTCCCTGCATCTAAATGACAGGGAGCGCCACTCCTCAGCTAACTTATCACGCCCCTCCATTTACAAGCCTAATTATCGCACCTGATAATCCCTCTATATATGATGCTCTCCCCATTCCTATCAGCTGTCTTCCAGGTGTCAACGCGCAACCCTCCTCCACCCCTTCGCCTCCTGCTTTCAACTCAGGGCCAAGCTTAACCTTCTCCCTTCCAACCGGACCTAACCACTTATCACCACCACCAGGTCTAGACCCAGGGGGGTTCATCGGAAACGGTTCTTCCCTTCCCGATTGATATCCTACAAAACCTGGGCCTAATCGCCAAAACACATTTCATTCACTTGTTATAAACTGTCATCATTATGTTTCATTTATATAATGTGACCGATAATAAATATGTATTCCATACATCTCGTCTCTCCTGATTGAAATGTATGTTTTGCATCTCCTCAACAATGTTCTGTATGGTTGAAGCAGGTAGTAAAAACTGTCCCTGCATTTCAGGTAGAATAAATAGACGTTTCTAAGAAAACGATCACTGAAATGTTCTGACATATCCATTTCATCTTCTTCTGTGCCTGCCTCGTACCCTTGTTGGCTTAAGTCGTCTGATTCAGCTGGAACAGATGCTGACTGAGAAGAAGCAGCCGCTTCTCAGTATAACCCCTCACCCCTAACTCCAAAGTGTCTAGGCTCGTTTGAGATGAGCGAGACAGACGCCGTCTTGCTAGTGCGTTGCATGATGGTTAGTAATTTTGTCCGACTTGCTCTGGGGTATGGATGTATAATAAGAACTGGATACAGCGTGGGAGGCGGGGCCTCGTTCATTCCTATGAGAGTTGCTCATTGGCGCATGAAGACAAAATGGCCCAACTTTTGAGAGAGCAAAACATCACGAAAGTATTCATATAATCATATAATCCGTTCTTATTGTGCATCCATGGGGGTAAAGCTCATGTAATACTAAACACGTCACATGAACGTGCCGGGCGGTGCGGCCACGTGGGTTAGATGGACGTTCATAATGCAGAGGAAAAGAACTCTCAGATAAACGTTATTAGTACATTTTACAACTTGAGGACCGAATGTTTTTAATAAGGGCTATACAAATGTTCATATTTGGTAGTTTAAAAATAATTATCCAACGATGTACAAACGTCTCTTTCCCAATGTTAGTCAATGGGAAAAAGTATTTCCGGGCCCAGCGACTGATACGGAAGTGTAGTACCGCCGTTTGGCCAAAACGAATATTTTCCTCAGAGTCCGGCGCACTTCCTGGGGGCTTGCTCTGGAGGCTCGGGTGTATGAGACGTTGAAATCTCGTGGGACAAAGATGCCGTCAGCCTTGAGAGCGAGGCGGAGCAATTTCTCTCCACGAGCTGCAGAAGCGAAATGCTTGATGGGAAACGACTCACTGGTATATCGAGCTGAGTGCTCATTGGTGGTTTTTACCCCGTGCTCATGATGATTGGCTCGGCAAAAGTTTGTTGTTGTTTTGTGTCAGTTTTACGTCGCCACTTCCATTCACATTTTTCGTCATTGCTCCACAATGTTTATCATCATGAAATGAATATCTCTTTATTTTATACTATACTTGCACTGCTTACCGTTTCATACTTTACATAACCTAGCATATTCATACACATTGTTAATACTGTTCATACTGCTCATAGGCTACTGTGTATATCTAGTGTATTCATGTGACAAAGGTAACTTCGTCACTGTGGACTGACGGCTTCGGGCCTTGTAATATTGCAATATTGGTTTAGTTTGAAAGTGTTCCCCCTCCCGTTTTGTCTGTGGCTGGTGATTGTGTTCACCTGGTGCCCTGTGTTGTCTCCTCCCCCCCAATCTGTGTCTTATTGGCCTAGTGTGTGTGTATTTAGGCTCTGTTTTCCCTGTCAGTGGACAGGTAGTGTGTGTGAGATTCTTGTGGCTGCTGACTGTGTTCAGGTGGACAGCAATTGAGGCTGTGAATCATGTGCCCATGATTTGAATACATGCACCGGGATGTATTTGGACGTTCTGCCTCTGCCTCCTTGCTTGGTCGGGCCACTTCACAATTCCCCTCACTGTTTATCCATCATTCAATTCATTCTACATTTTATTCTGGAGATTAGCTACTTTTCACTTTTCACTTTACTGCTTTTCACACTCCTGGTTAGAAGCTAAACTGCATTTCGTTGTCTCAGTACCTGTAATCTGTGCAATAACAATAAAGTTGAATCTAATCTTGAGCAGGAACAAATGTATTTACTTAGTACATATCTGACATTAACGATTAAATACATTTGTGCATTCTTTATCAATGCAAACCGAGTCAAGCCGTCTCCGAGCTGTCCGACTTCAGGCGAGCTTTTTGAGACCTCCCCCGGCTGCAATCGGCTATTCTCGTCTACTTTCGAGGCGAGCCGCAGCTCATCTCAAACAAGCCTTCTGTGTTTCCGTGACATGTGGACATCAAAGGACACCTAAACAATAAGTGTTGCTTGGCAACGGGGTGTGGCGGCAAAGTATAGCGCAGCATTTATCATTATGCATATGTTTGAGATGTGTCGGTATTATATTCAGAGTTACACATATTTCCAAAACGCAGGGGGTTCTAGTGTTACGCCCCATATCTACAAAATGTCTGCTTGCAACCGGCCTCAAAGCACTTAAATAAACACCGTAGTTCATTTTTTTGTTGTTGAGTAATACAAGACAGAATGATATGATGATCTCCATGCTACGGGTGCTCCATGCATGCATGCAGTGACATGTCATATTGTTACGGATGCTGTCTGTCTGCTCTTTAATCTGCCTGTGAGTGTTTTCAGCTGTGCGTGTGTTCATGTAAATGAGCTGTGTGGTTGCGCCAACATCATTGGCTGCCCATCTCCTGGTCCGCCTCTGAAGATGGGGATTGGATTGACGGCGTCCAATCGCAGCGCACAGCCGGCGCACACCTGCTGGGGAGGAGTACAAAGGCTGCGGACAATCATCACTCTGGAGGCTCTGTATTGTGTGACAGATGCATCAACCCTCTCATTGTGACAAAGCCTTCGTTCTGTGCTTCTGTAGACTGACTAGCAGTGTATTCTGTAGGGTTCTGTGCGAGCACACTGGTTAGCAGTGTGTCGTGGTATTCTGTGTTTAGTGTAGGGTTTGTGTGTGTGTGTTGCGTAGATCCAGGTTGCTTAGCTCCTGTAGAACCGCACTTAGGATAGTTACATTGTGAAACAGCTTAGACCCAGGTGATTAGCACCTGTAGATCAGCATTCCTGTGTGTATAGTGCGTAGAGCCAGGTGATTAGCACCTGTAGACCCGCACCAGCTGTGTGTGTTTCCACAGTCCCGTTTTGTTATTGTTTGTTTCCACTTTAGAAGTGAGGTATTTTCTTTCCTTTGTATAGTACTGGGCTACTCTCTTTTGGAGACACTTTTTGTGAACTAGTGACAGCTTGACCCGTTGTTGGGCCAAGCTGTTTGTGTGCAACGTTTTGCTCACTTTGCCGTTACAAATAAAACCACCGGTAACCAATACCAATTACAAACTGGTCGTGTCGTTTCCCTTTCTTACCCCTAGCAAAGAGGGAACGTAACACATATCCAAGGATTAGAGACTGTTGGAGGCTGCTGTTTTGAGCATTGCAATATATTTATTTTCATTATGTTATTTAATTATGATTATTTTTAGGCTCAGCAAAGATTTGTTTTCAGTTTGTATAGGTGTTGCTATCTGCTTTGTTTTGCCTGATTCTAAAATCAGAGAGTTTCAAGGGTCTGTAAATGCAATGAAAACAATTGGCCACAGCAAATCATTTATATTAAAAATGTCATTTTTACTTTTGAATACTTCAGTACACAGGATGTATTGATTAATTTAAGTGATATGTGTACACATATAAATCATTAGTCAAAACAGGGCTACATTTGATTGAATTTTAAAAGGTATATTTCGCAGATAAACCTATTAACCCTGCCCCTTTAAAAAGGGGCAGGGTTAATAGGTTAATAGGCCCCCTTTTTGAATGGCTCTCGCAAAGGAACGGAGCCATAAGATCCGGCTCCCTTCAAAGAGCCATAATTCCCATCACTAATTTAGACCTCTCTCGACTAACTGAGGTGCACACATTCTTGTAGATGTCCCCGGAAGGTGTGTGCGAGGATTGGAGAGTCGGCCCGGCATGCACCAATGCAGATCTTCGGTCACGCCTACCGGGGGAGGGACAGGAAGCTGGCATCCAATGGCGTCTGGGCAACGGCACAGCTCATATACATATAACACACAGCTGCAAACACTGGGTGTTTCTCAATGTCGAGTACGCTTGCTTGGTAGCATGTCTTCCGAGCATCTTGTCTTCCGGAAAAAAGCGTTTGAAAAAATACCACCCGCGAATCACCTTTTTTGCGGGTCACCCGTCGGGTACTCGACCAGATGCAGGACTCTGCCGCGGAGTCTACACATGTGCAACCTCGAAATTTCTCCAAACGAAGTACGCCGGGCTCGGTAGAATTCCAAGTATGCTGGACATTGGAACAGTCCTTCGGTGGGACTCGATGACGTAGTATGCTTGAAATAGGGGCTCTGTAGCAGCTTTACTCATGGGAGCCTGCCTGCAGACCTCCACTCTCAGGACAGCCCCTGCGAGATGGAGTTCATGACTTTATGAGCTGTTCATGAGCACTCATGAAACATTCATGAACAACTCATTATATGTTCACTTGTCATGTTCATGAACCAAACTTTTCATGATCCAGCCAATCACAACATTATAATTAAAACCCCAAAAAGTGTGCATGAGTATTTCATGAACTTTTCATGACTATGAGCATTTCATGAATTTTGGATGATTGTGGCAAGTTCAGAATATTTTGGAATATTCATGAGAATTTTATGAACTTTTGATGATCAGTGTGATGTTTTTAAAGACCTCTTGAATATTCATCTACTATTTGAACATTTCTTTCTTTTTTAAAACTTTTAATCTTAAAATAGTGAATAGTGAATTTGAAACTGAACATTATCTGTATTTATTTTGGTGACATTCATATCATTTTATGGTTTATCTGTACTGTTTGAGAATCAGTACGAGTAAGTAGCGCCAAGGTGGAACCTTTGGCAGGTGAGCGGTGATATCTGGGTTACCTTAGGGGGGACACTTCCGCCCCCTCCTCAGAAGCAATCCAGACGATCAACCGGATCCTGTGTATAATTATTGCTGCTCCACTTTTCTGTTTTCTACAGGTCAGTACATGATGAAAATGATCGATGTTAACTTGTGTGAATTAGATATGATGTTGGAGATGTTTAGGAGAGTGTGTCAGAAGGTTTTGAGCATGTTTGACATAGTAACGGTATTTTAAAAATACTAAACTGTCGGCAACAATAGATGCCATTTTCGCGAGCTTCAGCCGCGCCTGGGTAAATGTGACCTGAGCGAAGGCTCGCAGGCAGGTTAGCTGCTGCGCACGGGTAATATGTTTTGTTTACCTGAGTGCAGTCTTGCAGGCACATTGCCTTGTTTTTTGTTTATTAACATTGACAGTGTATTTTTGTGATCTCCATAATATGTTATATTTGGTAAAGATAGATATATTGATAGAAAGTATTATTTGATAGCGTTATGTGTTTATAGATAACAACCTGTCCTTCACTGCAAACATAGCTGCTACAACCCGCTGCTGCAGATACACGCTTTATAACATCAGGAAGATACGTCCCCAGCTGACCCAGAAAGCGACGCAGGTTCTGGTCCAGGCTCTCATCATCTCACGCCTAAACTACTGCAACTCCCTCCTGGCTGGTCTACCTGCATGTGCCATCCGACCTGCAGCTCATCCAGAATGCAGCGGCTCGTCTGGTCTTCAACCTTCCTAAATTCTCCCACACCATGCCGCTCCTCCGCTCCCTCCACTGGCTTCTGGTAACTGCTAGAATCCACTTCAAGACAATGGTACTTGCGTACCATGCTGCGAATGGATCTGGCCCTTCCTACATCCAGGACATGGTTAATCGTACACCCCAGCACGTGCACTCCGCTCTGCATCAACCAAACGGCTCGCTGCACCCTCGCTGCGAGGGGGACCCAAGTTCCCATCAGCAGAAACACGTGGGTTTGCTATCCTGGCTCCAAAATGGTGGAATGAACTCCCCATTGACATCAGGACAGCAGATAGCTTACACATCTTCCGGCGCAGACTGAAAACTCATCTCTTTCGACTCCACTTCGAGCAATAGAACTATTAACAAAGCACTTATGGACTGGCTTACCTAAAGCCAGTTGAGTAGCACTTGAAATGTTTTTGCTCTATGAAACCTGATGTACTTATATGATTCTGTTTTCTTCAAGTTTGTATTTTGTTGGTCGAACGCACTTATTGTAAGTCGCTTTGGATAAAAGCGTCAGCTAAATGCAATGTAATGTAATAATTTATATTGACTATGTTGAATTTCTCCTTGAGATACAGTAATTGACTGTGACAGACAGATAACTTAAATGGAGAAATGTGATGTTTGTAAAGTTCAGCTATTTGAATGTAACTGTGTACTTTGAATTTTGAATAAGAAGCATTCCAGACGATCAACCGGATCCTGTGTATAATTATTGCTGCTGCACTTTTCTGTTTTCTACAGAAATCATTTATTGTTGCTGTGGTACCCAAGCTTTTGGGACCCGTAACAAAATATGTTGTGCAGCTGAGTGTCAAGAACTGCTTCAAATAGTGATAGGATTAATTGTAGTGCTCCACCTGTATACATGTATGTTTGTTTGTTTGTTTGTTAATTTGAGTAAAGTTCCATTGTGATTGACATAATTGTTGTTTTCTATGGTTGCCAATTGACCCACAGTCAGTGGTTCATGAACAGTTCATGTACATGAACAGTTCATGAACAGTTCATAGCCAGCCATTGAATTATATTCAGTGACTGGGTATGAACTGTTCATGAACGGTTCATGAATTTGTTATGAACAGTTCTTGATATGTTCATGAACAATTCTTGAAATGTTCTTAGTTGAATATCCCTACACACTCACTGAAAACTCCATTTCATGAATTGTTCATGAACCTGCCTAAAACCATATTCCATGAATTGCTCATGAACCATTCCAGCACAGGAGTTTCATGAGTAGTTCATGAACTGCCCTAGTGCCATTTAATGTTTAATGTTGTAACATGTCACTTTCATGAACAGTTCATCAACTTTGTTATGAGCTGTTTATGAGCTGTTCATGAATATAGTTCACTGATATTTCATGAACTTTTCATGACAAGTTCATGAACAGTTCACTATCATCTCACTGGGGTGTTCTGGTGCAGACCTCCACTCTCAGGACACCTCCACTGTCAGTACAGGAAGTGACGATTCTGACGCGTTTTTTTTCCCGCCCACCGAAGGACTCGTTTGATGGAAGTTTTCAAATCACAATGGAGACTCATCACGGAGGTGATGAGTCCGCCCACCGTGCACTATGGGTCGGCCTTGGTCAAGCCCTTTTGACCCCCCCAGCCTGGTTCTCGTAAAAGTTTTTCGCTCAAATGACACCATGGAGGAATGTAACGGGAGTTGACAGGGGACTCTGCCCGCCTCACGAGTGCCTATTTTCGGACACTTTTTTTCACTTTTCCCCGGTTTTATTATTTTTTTGGCTATTTCACCCGGTTTCTACCGGGGACATTGCCCGGTCTCGGGTGTCCCCCCACGGCCTGTGTCCAGCCCCCCCCCCCACTCATCCATATATTAACGGATTTTAACAATTTTTGTTGCATTTTTCTCCTCTCCTCTCACTGATCGAATGGCAAATGCGACCCACTGTCGGAGGGCCTCCGCGCCGGCCGATATGAAGCGTGACCAAGACGCACCGTCCAGGGGTCCCACGGGTCCCGCAGCGGGGTGGAGGTTCCCAGCTGGAACCTCCCCACCTCCACCGCGGTGCGCCCGGCAAACACGGTTGTTTCTCGAACCTTCCACTGTTGTCTAGCGGGTGTAACTAAAATACAAGATGTCGTATTTATATATATAAATAAATATATATATCTATATAGATAAATATAATATATAGATAATAAGTGTCAGTGCTATTTTATGTTGTATTAGCGTGCATTTCCTGTTCGGAAAGTGGCGCTGCGGCTGTACTGATAGTAACTACCATGGGCGTCGCCTGGGGTAGGCATCCGGGGCTTTATCCCCGGATGTTTTTTCTTTAGCCCCGGACAAATTCTCCCTCAATAATATAATACATTAACCGTACTTTACCTAGAGGATGGTAGAATTGTAATTTCCCGTGTTCAGTGAATGCAACAGAGGCAACCACCAGACCAATCAGAGAGTTGCATGGAAATAAACGTGTTTTATTGGCTGACCTCTCCTCTGTGACAGTGTTTACACTTTCAGCCGCGGACGCGGAGTTTCTGAAGATGGACATTAGACATTTTTTTAATAAAAAAGATGGCAACTCTCAAGTGGTGGCTCAAACAACAACCCCATAGCCACTACCTGAGCCAGGTGAACAAGGTATGTAAATGTCAGTAAACTTACAAGTTATGCGAACATGTAAGCAAAGCATAAATTATAGCTACGTTGACGTTACTTTGAAGCTAAACCGTTAGCAAGTAGCTTTAGCTAGCCAGATATATTATATACACACTTTGTCATACAATCTAAATGTTGTATTTTTTAGCGTTACCTGGTGATTTCAAAGAAAGCTCTCTGGGAAAGGTTGACTTACTGTTCGACATGAAGCTAGAAGCTACCTTACAGTACACAGTTGATCCGGAGTCTTGTCAGTTAAAGTGTTTCATAGTTAGCTTAGCTTAGCATCAAACTAGCACTGAAATATATGATTCCTGGACGTTATGTGACAGTATTTCTGAGAAAGAGTCAGCTGAAATGGTGGCATAGTTGCCACTGCTTTACGTGTCGACAGCATGTTTGAACGTATTTGCAGCAGTAAATGTGGCTGTTTGGCCACTGACGTTGCCATAACAACACCTGCATTTAAATGTGCAACCTCTTTTTGTGACAGATTTTTGCATTCAATTATAATTCTTCTGATTGATATTTCCTATTGACAGCTAGTTTCTATGTGAACATTATGAGATGGACAGCCAGCTAACAAGCTTTTTATACAAATATTTCAGATCAAAGCTAATCCAGTGGGGCTCCTGAAAGGGAGCAAGGGACACTATGCTCCCAAATATTAAGCCTTGACCCCCATCTTAAAATGTATATGATCAAAAAATTATCTGCATTGTCGGAGGCCTTTTTTCCTCATTATCATGTTAAATTGTACAGCTTTCCTTAGTGTTGAATGCAGAAAGATGACTATATTAGAGTATTAAGTGAAAATGACTATATTAAAGTGTGATGTGAATATATTAAGTGAATTACTCAAACTTCATTTGTAGGAATGATTATGTCCTATTGGCAGATAACTACTCTAACAGTGATATCTACAAGAGATGTACATTTAACTATTTTCAATTGGTTAGTATTACATTTTGTGACTGTGTGGTGAAACTCATTTTAATGAAGACACATGTGTGTATCTTGAAATTCATTTATTTGACAGAGCTGGAAACTGATTGACTTACATACTTGTTTGTGTTTACCTACACAGTCATCACAGATGAGCCAAACGGAGTAGAGGATGAAGAAAGGAGAACAGGAGAAAGGGACACACAAGAAGGAGATACAACAGACAAGAACGACAATGGAGACAACAATGAACAGGAGCACCAGAACAGACACGAGTCAATGGGTAACATGACTGATGTAGGGACTGCAGATACAGGGCCAAGGCAAGTGAGACATCACTGCTTTCCATCCAGCATGTTTGGCCAGCAAAAGAGATCATTTCAACCGCAAACAGCAAGAGATGAGGGATTATTATTTCCTCCTTCCATCCCTTTTTTCTGTTTAATCTGATTACTAACAACTTCTAATAATTTGACATAGTTTATGATTTAATTGGAAAATAAAGTGTTTTAAAATAATAAACCCGTTTCTGATTCGGATTCTTTGATTTTTGTTGACATATGGGTGTTGAGAGATGTATCCATATTTCTTGATGTTGCTCTCAACGTGCACAAGATTGATGCTTTTAACTTCATCATTTAAAAAATCTTCCTGGGGGACCCCAAAGGAGGTGAGTTCCCTCAAAATAGCACTTTTTCTCTGTTTATGTAATTCCGGTGTAGTGTCCCCTCGGCAACAGATCACTCAGAGCTGGTGATTACTTTCCTGCATTTCAATGGACAGCATAAAAGGACACGAGTAGTGATACAAATGCCATATCAATCTCATTAGTATGCAGAAAAAAGTGACAGATCGCCCCGCCCCTTTTCGACCGGAAGTCCCGCCTTATTTGACCGGAAGTCCCGCCTTTTTATTTTGAAAACCGGAAGTCCCGCCTCGTTCGACCGGATGTCCCGCCCCCGCTTCCGGCGGATGTCCCGCCCCCGCTTCCGGTTTACAAAATACAATTAAAATTCAATTAAAATTAAAAAAATGAGAAAAATAAAATGCCGTTGTTTTCAATCAATTAATATGCCTAGGATATATGTCCCGCCTCCTAACCACTTCCTGTGTGGTTAATCCTGTATACAGTATCGAATGTAACTTACAAATACTTGCAAATAACATGAAATTAATCAAAAGTAAAGCATCTTAAAAACATATATTTAAACCTCTCGGTTTTTGCAAACAGGACATGACAGGACATGAGGGGAGAGAACATATGGTGGAGGAGGGGGGAACACACACACACACACACACACACACACACACACACACACACACGTTCCCCGCCCCTCACCCTCTCCCTCTGTCTAAATAAAAAGCCAGCGTCTTTAGTCACTCTTAAATATTTTTCAAGTCGAGAGAAAATGGCCAAGAGACGTCTTGATATGAATTTAATCAGCGAGACACCGGTGACAACTTACAGCCATCCGTTGGGTGCTCCAAATCAAAGTAAAGCATATAAAAAACAGATATTTTAAAAAGTCAGCCTTTTTGCTAAAGGATAAGGGAGGGGGAAAACCCCAAACCCCCTATGGAGAAGTCATAAACCCCCTATGGAGACAAACATGTTGTAAACAGAGGGACGTAGGTAATATACTTAAATATATATAGAAAGTCAGAGAATATTTATCAGAGGATAACGCATATACATTTGTACAAGTCGACACGGGTGGATTTTTTGTAAGAAAACAGAGTTTTCGTACTCAGACCGCTGCAACAATTTCAAGCAGATCTCTGCGATATGCAGTCGCTGTCCGAATATAATGATGGCTTTAATTATTTGTTAACAGTCATAAATGTATTTAGAAAAACCTGTGCTCAAACATTAAAAAGAAAAAGAAGGGTAAGGTTACCAAAGCTTTTTGATACAGTTTTAACACACAGCGAGATCCCTAAAAAGTTACAAACAGCTGAGGGGAAAGAATTCTTTAATAAAGTTTAATAAAGTTTTTCAAAACTTGTTGAAGAAAAACGGTATACAACATTATATATAACCGCCATTGACATAAAGGCATGTATGGTAGAAAGATTTAACCGTACGCTGAAAACTAAAATGTGGAGGTATTTTACAACTAAAAACACTCCTAGACCTATGATAGTGTTTTTTATGTATGACAACTCTACAACTGGTAGAAAGTTAAGTACTTTTTCTGAGCAGATTTTCTTTAAGACTGTGACTCTTAACAAACCAACCCCCCGAGAGACAGACATACTCATCCACTTTTCAACGTATTTTGTTTTTGTCTTTCTCGCTTT
>NW_027261986.1:0-51620 GCF_902827115.2 Pseudochaenichthys georgianus | reverse complement strand
GACCAAGACAAGACCAAGACTTTAAGAAGTCGAGACCAAGAGAAAACCAAGACTTTAAGAGGTCGAGACCAAGTCAAGACCAAGACTTTAAGAGGTCGAGACCAAGTCAAGACCAAGACTTTAAGAGGTCGAGACCAACACAAGACCAAGACTTTAAGAGGTCGAGACCAAGTCAAGACCAAGACGTTAAGAGGTCGAGACCAAGACAAGACCTTAAGAAGTCGAGACCAAGACAAGACCAAGACTTTAAGAGGTCGAAACCAAGACAAGACCAAGACTTTAAGAGGTCGAGACCAAGTCAAGACCAAGACTTTAAGAGGTCGAGACCAAGTCAAGACCAAGACTTTAAGAGGTCGAGACCAACACAAGACCAAGACTTTAAGAGGTCGAGACCAAGTCAAGACCAAGACTTTAAGAGGTCGAGACCAACACAAGACCAAGACTTTAAGAGGTCGAGACCAAGTCAAGACCAAGACGTTAAGAGGTCGAGACCAAGACAAGACCAAGACATTCAGAAGTCGAGACCAAGACAAGACCAATACTTTAAGAGGTCGAGACCAAGACAAGACCAAGACGTTATGAGGTCGAGACCAGGTCAAGACTTTAAGAGGTCGAGACCAAGACAAGACCTTAAGAAATCGAGACCAAGACAAGACCAAGACTTTAAAAGGTCGAGACCAAGACAAGACCAAGACTTTAAGAAGTCGAGACCAAGACAAGACCAAGACTTTAAGAAGTCGAGACCAAGACAAGACCAAGACTTTAAGAGGTCGAAACCAAGACAAGACCAAGACTTTAAGAGGTCGAGACCAAGTCAAGACCAAGACTTTAAGAGGTCGAGACCAAGACAAGACCAAGAAAATACAAAGACTTTAAGAGGTTGAGACCAAGTCAAGACCAAGACTTTAAGAGGTCGAGACCAAGTCAAGACCAAGACTTTAAGAGGTCGAGACCAAGTCAAGACCAAGACTTTAAGAAGTCGAGACCAAGACAAGACCAAGACTTTAAGAGGTCGAAACCAAGACAAGACCAAGACTTTAAGAGGTCGAGACCAAGTCAAGACCAAGACTTTAAGAGGTCGAGACCAAGACAAGACCAAGAAAATACAAAGACTTTAAGAGGTTGAGACCAAGTCAAGACCAAGACTTTAAGAGGTCGAGACCAAGTCAAGACCAAGACTTTAAGAGGTCGAGACCAACACAAGACCAAGACTTTAAGAGGTCGAGACCAAGTCAAGACCAAGACGTTAAGAGGTCGAGACCAAGACAAGACCAAGACATTCAGAAGTCGAGACCAAGACAAGACCAATACTTTAAGAGGTCGAGACCAAGACAAGACCAAGACGTTATGAGGTCGAGACCAGGTCAAGACTTTAAGAGGTCGAGACCAAGACAAGACCTTAAGAAGTCGAGACCAAGACAAGACCAAGACTTTAAAAGGTCGAGACCAAGACAAGACCAAGACTTTAAGAAGTCGAGACCAAGACAAGACCAAGACTTTAAGAAGTCGAGACCAAGACAAGACCAAGACTTTAAGAGGTCGAAACCAAGACAAGACCAAGACTTTAAGAGGTCGAGACCAAGTCAAGACCAAGACTTTAAGAGGTCGAGACCAAGACAAGACCAAGAAAATACAAAGACTTTAAGAGGTTGAGACCAGGTCAAGACTTTAAGAGGTCGAGACCAAGACAAGACCAAGACTTTAAGAAGTCGAGACCAAGACAAAACCAAGACTTTAAGAGGTCGAGACCAAGTCAAGACCAAGACTTTAAGAGGTCGAGACCAAGTCAAGACCAAGACTTTAAGAGGTCGAGACCAACACAAGACCAAGACTTTAAGAGGTCGAGACCAAGTCAAGACCAATACATTAAGAGGTAGAGACCAAGTCAAGACCAACACTTTAAGAGGTCGAGACCAACACAAGACCAAGACTTTAAGAAGTCAAGACCAGGTAAAGACTTTAAGAGGTCGAGACCAAGACAAGACCTTAAGAAGTCGAGACCAAGACAAGAACAATACTTTAAGAGGTCAAGACTAAGACAAGACCAAGACTTTAAGAGGTCGAGACCAGGTCAAGACTTTAAGAGGTCGAGACCAAGACAAGACCAAGACTTTAAGAGGTCGAGACCAAGACAAGTCCAAGACTTTAAGAGGTCGAGACCAAGACAAGACCAAGACAAGGACTTTAAGAGGTTGAGACCAGGTCAAGACTTTAAGAGGTCGAGACCAAGACAAGACCTTAAGAAGTCGAGACCAAGACAAGAACAATACTTTAAGAGGTCAAGACTAAGACAAGACCAAGACTTTAAGAGGTCGAGACCAGGTCAAGACTTTAAGAGGTCGAGACCAAGACAAGACCAAGACTTTAAGAGGTCGAGACCAAGACAAGTCCAAGACTTTAAGAGGTCGAGACCAAGACAAGACCAAGACAAGGACTTTAAGAGGTTGAGACCAGGTCAAGACTTTAAGAGGTCGAGACCAAGACAAGACCAAGACGTTATGAGGTCGAGACCAGGTCAAGACTTTAAGAGGTCGAGACCAAGACAAGACCAAGACTTTAAGAAGTCGAGACCAAGAGAAAACCAAGACTTTAAGAGGTCGAGACCAAGTCAAGACCAAGACTTTAAGAGGTCGAGACCAAGTCAAGACCAAGACTTTAAGAGGTCGAGACCAACACAAGACCAAGACTTTAAGAGGTCGAGACCAAGTCAAGACCAAGACTTTAAGAGGTCGAGACCAAGACAAGACCAAGACTTTAAGAGGTCGAGACCAAGACATTCAGAAGTCGAGACCAAGACAAGACCAATACTTTAAGAGGTCGAGACCAAGACAAGACCAAGACGTTATGAGGTCGAGACCAGGTCAAGACTTTAAGAGGTCGAGACCAAGACAAGACCTTAAGAAGTCGAGACCAAGACAAGACCAAGACTTTAAAAGGTCGAGACCAAGACAAGACCAAGACTTTAAGAGGTCGAAACCAAGACAAGACCAAGACTTTAAAAGGTCGAGACCAAGACAAGACCAAGACTTTAAGAGGTCGAAACCAAGTCAAGACCAAGACTTTAAGAGGTCGAGACCAACACAAGACCAAGACTTTAAGAGGTCGAGACCAAGTCAAGACCAAGACTTTAAGAGGTAGAGACCAAGACAAGACCAAGACTTAAGAAGTCAAGACCAGGTAAAGACTTTAAGAGGTCGAGACCAAGACAAGACCTTAAGAAGTCGAGACCAAGACAAGAACAATACTTTAAGAGGTCGAGACCAGGTCAAGACTTTAAGAGGTCGAGACCAAGACAAGACCAAGACTTTAAGAAGTCGAGACCAAGACAAAACCAAGACTTTAAGAAGTCGAGACCAAGTCAAGACCAAGACTTTAAGAAGTCGAGACCAAGACAAGACCAAGACTTTAAGAGGTCGAGACCAAGTCAAGACTTTAAGAGGTCGAGACCAAGACAAGACCAAGACTTTAAGAAGTCGAGACCAAGACAAGACCAAGACTTTAAGAGGTCGAGACCAAGTCAAGACTTTAAGAGGTCGAGACCAAGACAAGACCAAGACTTTAAGAGGTCGAGACCAAGACAAGACCAAGACTTTAAGAGGTCGAGACCAAGTCAAGACTTTAAGAGGTCGAGACCAAGACAAGACCAAGACTTTAAGAGGTCGAGACCTTAAGAGGTCGAGACCAAGACAAGACCAATACTTTAAGAGGTCGAGACCAGGTCACGACTTTAAGAGGTCGAGACCAGGTCACGACTTTAAGAGGTCGAGACCAGGTCACGACTTTAAGAGGTCGAGACCAATACACTTTAACATACACACACACATTCTCTCTCCCTCTCGTAGCCCCCCCCCCCACACACACACAAACATATTCTCTCTATCTCCCTCTCTCTCACAATCAGTTTGCATCAGTGAAAGCTCGTAGGCCACACATACACACACGCACACACACACACACACACTACGCGACATCTTCACTGCCAGACCATTTGAGTGTTAGTGAACGGGGAGAGGTGAGGGGGTAGCAGCCGGTATACAGACCAGTGCCATCTTTACAAACATTGCGGCGCATGAAGGCAATTTATCGGAGTCACGTGAAGTCACGTTATTAGTTGAATTTTTTTAAACAGGGCGTTTACATCCAATCACATCCCCAGCAACAGCCGTGGTCTCGACTATGGATCTATAATAAGATAAGACAAGACCGGTCTTGACATAAAATCTCGAGACCTATAGGTCCGAGACCGAGACAAGACCAAGACCGTTCAAAAGTGGTCTCAAGACCAAGAATATTAACGTTGGTCCCTGAAGTCCTCACCCTGCTATCAGACAGAATATTAACAGTTGTTGGTCCCTGAAGGCCTCACCCTGCTATCAGACAGAATATTAACAGTTGTTGGTCCCTGAAGGCCTCACCCTGCTATCAGACAGAATATTAACAGTTGTTGGTCCCTGAAGGCCTCACCCTGCTATCAGACAGAATATTAACAGTTGGTCCCTGAAGGCCTCACCCTGCTGAAACAGTCGATTTCTCCCAGTCTCCTCTGAACCAGCTTCACCAGCAGATCCACAGGAAGTGGCTCAGTGGGCGGGACACAGCGAGCCTGAGCGCTGAGCTCTGATTGGTCGCTCAGTAGACTCTCTGAGGTCACATGCACAGCTCTCAGGTCAGCACTGAGCCGCTGGGCCTGCAGGAGAAACTCAGAGTTACCTTTCTTATTATTATTCTGACATGAGTTTCAACGTTTAATAAAACCACGCGTGTGTCTTTAGTGTTACACACACTCAACACACACACACACACACGCACTTTTTATAAAACTCAGACTTTTTTCAAAATTGCGTGTTTTTCTCAAATTTGTTTTTCAAAATTCTCACTTTTTTTTTTTTTATTCTCACTTTTTTTTCAAAATTCTCAATTTTTCCCTTCTGTAAAAACATGCTATAAACATGCTATAAACATGCTATAAACATGCTATAAACATGCTATAAACATGCTATAAACATGCTATGTAAGTAGTAATTGTAATGGATTACATATTTAAAGTAACGCCCCGCTCACCATGGTGTGTTTTCCGACAGCAGGAGGACCGAGCAGCAGCACTCTGGGGACTGAACACACAATCACTTTAATATGAAATATAAATAACATCCTTCTTCAGCTTCAGTGCTCCTCATCACACTGTGCACTGAAGTTGAACTCCAAGTTCTGTGAACTGGACTCAGGACAGAGTCTCAGCGCCATCTAGAGGCTGCAGAACTCATTGAACATTCAAATGATAAGAAAAACTGACATTTTGAAGCTAAATTCTGTAAAATAGTGAAGTAAGGAAAATAAATTAAATCATGAAAAAAAATCTAATTCTGAGAAAGAAATCGTAAAAATAAAACAAGTTATAATAGTAAAGTTAGTTTGAATGAAATCTTAAAAAAGTATACCTTCTTATTGTGCTGATCCTCTGCAGTGTGTGTGTGTGTGTGTGTGTGTGTCACTGTCGGTGCTGATTCTCTGCAGTGTGTGTGTGTGTGTGTGTGTGTGTGTGTCACTGTCGGTGCTGATCCTCAGCAGTGTGTGTGTGAGTGTGTGTGTGTGTGTGTGTGTGTGTGTGTGTGTGTGCGTGTGTGTGTGTGTGTGTGTGTGTGGCCTGGCATTACTATACTTGTGGGGACCTAAATCTGTTTACATAGTCACGTGTGGGGACTGGCTTCCCTTATGGGGACACATTGGAGGTCCCCATAAGGGGGATCATTAATTTTAGGGTGAAGACTTGGTTAGGATTAGGGTAAGGGTTAGGTTAAAGGTGGGGTAGGTAAGTTTGAGAAACCGGCTCGAGATCGCTCGAATTTGAAAATACACAACTGGAGAAAATCTGCCACTTCCTCTCAGAGCCCCTCCTCCAACACACACGAACGCGCACATGACCAAAGAGGGCACGAGGTAAGTTTGTGCCCCGATGGAAGGCTGACAGGCAGGTAGCCAGTATTACGGCTTCTACAGATGACATTTTTTTATGGATTTTTTTGTCAAAGCACTTCAGATATTCATTGCTATCGGGATGTTAAGAGCATTCCATGGAATATAACAAAAAGTGTATATCGAGCCGGTTTCTGAAACGTACCTACCCCACCTTTAAGGGTTGGGTTAGGCATGTGTTGGTTATGGTTAAGGTTAGGATAAGTCTCCAGGAAATGCATGTAAGTCAATGTAATGTCCCCTGAAGTGATGTGTGTGTGTGTGTGTGTGTGTGTGTGTGTGTGTGTGTGTGTGTGTCTCACTGTCGGTGCTGATCCTCTGTAGCAGAGCGATCATGAAGCTCAGAGCGTCTGCAGGCTGCTCCACCACCAGGCTGGACAACATGCTCTGAGGAGACATCGTTACACATGTTGACGTACTACCTGCTGGCAGTGGTGTGAAGTAGTGGAGTACAAATACTTTGTTACTGTACTGAAGTACGTTTCATTACATTACACTGGTATCAGTACTTTACTCCACTACTTATTTTTCTGTGTGTGTGTTTCTCCAGTGTGTGTGTGTGTGTGTGTGTGTGTGTGCGTGTGTGTGTGTGTGTGTGTGTGTGTTTCTCCAGTGTGTGTGATGAGTGATGCTGCTGTGTGTGTGTGTGTGTGTGTGTGTGTGAGTGTGTGTGTGTGTGTGTTACCTGCAGCAGGTGGAAGATGTTGTGTTTGTCGGCGTAGACGGACATTTGAGGAGGAACCCTCAGAGGCTTCACGGTCTCGTCCATCAGGAAGGATGCTTTTTCCCTGAGAACAGTGAACGCATCATATTAGAATCACTGAAATCCACCTCATTTATATATTTATACTTTGTGTTATTGTATGGCATGTGTGGAGAATGTGTTCTGTGTGTGTGATAAGGGGAAAGAGGGGGTTCGTCATGCTCCTTCTTCATCCCTGTGAACATTACATAGCCTAAATATGTCTTTTTAAAAAGAAACACTGAAATCTCTGGGTCTGAGAAACGATGGTGCGTTCAGGGCCCTCTGACGCGGTGCGCAGCGAATGTGTCAACGTTACTTTGTGGTTATATCATTTAATAAATGTTTAGATATCTAACTACTAGCATTAGCAGTAGAAAAGTATTATCATCAACATATAGTTAAAGTAGCAACAGTAAAAGTAGTGATTAGAAGTACTGAGATCTGGTCAAAGTAGAAGTTATGTTGTTAGCGTTGCAGGTATGTCCTCCGCGGTGTCTGAAGCTCCAGGAACAGAAGCTGTGTTCTGTGGAGCTGAGCGGTTCTTTCTGACTCTCAGTAACTCGGTAACTCTGGAGGAGCAGGGACATTAACAGATTGATGAAACAGCTGCAGGTAAATATCTGTTTAAACCCATAATATAACAGAGTAAAAAGCTTCCTACCTGTTTAACGAGCCGGTTGCTATGAGCGAGTTTACTTGTTGTTAGGGAAGGACGTAATCAATGCGCGCGAGGTGCAACGGAGCCGCGCAGACGTTTGCTTCACGGACTTTACTTTTTTTAAATATTAAAGTAATATAGTAAAATAACAGGAGATATAAAACACCTGCTGTTGTTCACTAACAGGAACATTTTGAAATAACCGAAAAAAATAGATGTGTTAAAAAAAAAAAAATCGAAAAAGCATCGACTTCCGGTAGGCTATATGGATATCATCGTGTGTTTTATTATTGGCTGTGATCAGACAGGAGATGCACCTGGAAGGTTTCTCATTTCTCTAATTCCTCGGTTCCCCTCCTCGACTCCTATCCTCCTGTCTTAGTCCCGCCCACAGGAGATGCGAGCGGAGGAGGGGAGCCGAGGAGAGAGGAGGGGAGGAGAGAGGAGGGGAACCGAGGAGAGAGGAGGGGAAGCAGCAGGCGGTTAGAGAAATGAGAACTCCTCTCCTCTGAGCGGTCATCTTAAAGAGACGTCCATTAATGATGACAGGAGGCAGCAGCCTTTGTCTGATGGACACATGTGTTCAAGACCACTTCTATATTTACTTTGAATCATTCACAGGGCGGTGTCATGGTGCTGTTTTCAGATTTTTTTTAACAAATCATCCCAATGCAAAGTGATGGGGACATGTCCACCAGCGTCCCCATTATAAATGACGCCTGCATGACTGCAGCTCCACCTGGAGGACAGCACCAGGACACACAGACAGGTAGGTAGGTGTGTGTGTGTGTGTGTGTGTGTGTGTGTGTGTGTGTGTGTGTGGGAGGATATTGGTACGTTATATCTCAATTGTTAATGTGTGTCTGTGTGCAGGAAGAGGCTCTGAGAGACGGACAGGTGCAGCTGGAGGCGGAGCTAACCTAACCCTTAAAGGGCCTTGCTGATGTTCAGCTGCATATCAGTCTGCAGTGTCTCCACTGTGACGGTGTCCATGCTTTAAAGGTCTCCTATCAAGCAAAATGCACTTTTTGATCAACATGTGTGTCAGGAGACTCTCATGTCTTTCTACATCACCATGTGTCCCGGTGTGTCCCCGTGTGTCCCCTGTGTGTCCACTGTGTGTCCCCGGTGTGTCCCTGTGTGTCCCCGGTGTGTTCCCTGGTGTGTCCCGGTGTGTCCCCAGTGTGTCCCCTGTGTGTCCCCGGTGTGTCCCAGTGTGTCCCCGGTGTGTCCCAGTGTCCCCCCGGTGTGTCGCCGTGTCCCCCCGGTGTGTCAGGAGACTCTCAAAGTGTCAGAAACCCCTCTCTCTTCTCCTCCGTACCCTCATCTCTAAAAACGGGGAACAACGGAGCTGATCCAGATTTGCTGCGTCATGACCACATTACTAAAATGTGGGCGGGCTTTACCCCCACGGGCCAATCAGAAACGTTGCTGTCAGAACCAATGAGACGTGTTCTGGAAGTGATATGGTCTGTGTTTCCATTAGCATGCTAACACTCAGAGCTAACCTGTGCTGGAGAGAGAGTGAGGAAGCAGGAAGTCAAAAGGAAGTCACCTGGTGGTAAACCTGAGAGAGAGAGAGAGAGAGAGAGAGAGAGAGAGAGAGAGAGAGCTCCATCCTGTTCCAGAGAGGATCCTTGATGTGGTTTGGAACAGGATATGCCTACAAATAGTATAATAGGAGACCTTTAATGTTCAAAAAGCTCTTTCTTGTCTGCAGGATGGAAAGGCTTCGGCTCTCAGCCCGGAGGCTTCGGCTCAGGTCAGCAGCATCTGGACCTCAGAGGCCGTGTTGGTCCCCAGCTTCACGTCGGACCAGAACACGCGTCGGACCAGAACATGCGTCGGACCAGAACACCAGAACACGCGTCGGACCAGAACACGCGTCGGACCAGAACACCAGAACACGCGTCGGACCAGAACACGCGTCGGACCAGAACACGCGTCGGACCAGAACACGCGTCGGACCAGAACACGCGTCGGACCAGAACACGCGTCGGACCAGAAATACGCTTCACCTGATACGTGATACGTGTCAGTACAACGATCCCTCTGAGTCGCCCGTAACGACCCGCTCCATAAACCATGACTCAGCATTTTCACCACCGACTGTTCCCTCTTCCGGAAGTTTCTAAGGTGTTTTTGGTTACTTTTAAGATGATCAGTGCAAAAGGTATATACATATATATAAGTGTTAAACGTTTATTATTTCACCACGTGTTCTATATTTGGTCCTTACAGTTGTATTCCTGTATTTACATGTTTCCAAACAGCAAGGTGTCGCCCTGTTGTCAGCTGTTACTCATGCATGGCCCTGTAACTCTTTGAAGGAGCCCTATGCTACTCGTTCAGCTGCTAGCCAATAGGAGCGCGAGTGTTCTGCAGTGATGTCACTATGTTACAAAGGAGTCCAACGGAGAGGCGTTCTCAGGCAGGGGGGGGGGGGGGGCACAGGTACTTATCCTCTGCAGACCATCGACATGCACTCAGACCTACAGCACACACTACAGGAGAGGGAGCACCGCCATAGGGCCTCTTTAAAACAAGTTCCTCTGCCTGGCACACACACACACACACACGCACACGCACGCACACACACACACACACACACACACACACACACACGCACACACACACACGTTGGAACACGCAGTTGCTTCCCATGACCCATGAAACCAGATCAGATCTGTCTTCATGTCGAAACCACTCCGACGAGGTGGTTACGTGTTCGACCAATCACAACAGAGCCTGACAGGTATCCAATCAGAGCGGAGCAGGCTCACAGACGAGGTGGCCGAGTGGTTAAGGCGATGGACTGCTAATCCATTGTGCTCTGCACGCGTGGGTTCGAATCCCATCCTCGTCGGAGTGGTTTTGAAACACAGACGGAGATCAAGTGTGAAACCTGAGCTCTTTCGTCCTCTTGCACACATTCCAAGTAACTGATACACACCTGAGGAGAGGACTCTTTAAAGTAGAGACAGAGGACTCTTTAAAGTAGAGACACTACATACTGATATACACCTGAACATCCGAGGAGAGGACTCTTTAAAGTAGAGACAGAGGACTCTTTAAAGTAGAGACACTACATACTGATATACACCTGAACATCCGAGGAGAGGACTCTTTAAAGTAGAGACACTACAGACTGATATACACCTGAACACCAGAGGAGAGGACTCTTTAAAGTAGAGACACTACATACTGATATACACCTGAACGTCAGCAGGAGAGGACTCTTTAAAGTAGAGACAGAGGACTCTTTAAAGTAGAGACCCTACATACTGATATACACCTGAACACCAGAGGAGAGGACTCTTTAAAGTAGAGACACTACATACTGATATACACCTGAACATCAGCAGGAGAGGACTCTTTAAAGTAGAGACACTACATACTGATATACACCTGAACATCAGCAGGAGAGGACTCTTTAAAGTAGAGACACTACATACTGATATACACCTGAACATCAGCAGGAGATGACTCTTTAAAGTAGAGACACTACATACTGATATACACCTGAACATCAGCAGGAGGGGACTCTTTAAAGTAGAGACACTACATACTGATATACACCTGAACATCAGAGGAGAGGACTCTTTAAAGTAGAGACACTACATACTGATATACACCTGAACATCAGCAGGAGAGGACTCTTTAAAGCAGAGACACTACATTCTGATACACACCTGAACACCAGAGGGGAGGACTCTTTAAAGTAGAGACAGAGGACTCTTTAAAGTAGAGACACTACAGACTGATATACACCTGAACGTCAGAGGAGAGGACTCTTTAAAGTAGAGACGGAGGACTCTTTAAAGTAGAGACCCTACATACTGATATACACCTGAACACCAGAGGAGAGGACTCTTTAAAGTAGAGACACTACATGCTGATATACACCTGAACATCAGCAGGAGAGGACTCTTTAAAGTAGAGACACTACATGCTGATATACACCTGAACATCAGCAGGAGAGGACTCTTTAAAGTAGAGACACTACATACTGATATACACCTGAACATCAGAGGAGAGGACTCTTTAAAGTAGAGTTAAAAGTGTGTCTGGAGAATGCGGGCATCGATCCCGCTACTTCTCGCATGCTAAGCGAGCGCTCTACCATTTGAGCTAATTCCCCTCTGAGAGAAGCAACAGAGCTCAGTAACGGAGGATCAGCTGTTTGCTCCTGAGTGTCATGCTTCCAAAGGTCGGGTCTTATCTGAGTGCACAGCATGAACTCTGTCTCACACACTCCGCAGGACACGTCTCTTTAAACTCACAGCACTTTCAGAGATAATGGAGACTTTTATTCTGAAAATCTCAAACTGGCTTAAAGATTTAGATGAAATTTAGAACAGACTCACATTTGTAGTAATGTTTCTGTTTAACTCCAACAACCCACGTCTATTTATTCATCTGCATTTAATTATATTGTTGTTATTATTTACTACACAACAAATCAACATCTTTGTACTGATTTCAAAATAAAAGTGTATTTGCCAAGATCTTCCCGTAGCTTTTTGGCCTCCTTTAACATCTGTGTTCAAGCAGCTCTGCGTGGAGAGAAAAGGTCTTATTCTGAAGTCTGACTGACTCCCTAATATTATTATATAATGCATTAACTAGACCGTGTTTGACCAATCACAACAGAGCCTGACAGCTAACCAATCAGAGCAGAGCAGGCTCACAGACGAGGTGGCCGAGTGGTTAAGGCGATGGACTGCTAATCCATTGTGCTCTGCACGCGTGGGTTCGAATCCCATCCTCGTCGGAGTGGTTTTGAAACACAGACGGAGAATAAATCGTCCTCCTGATGCAACAATATCAAAGGATAAGATAAAAATGTATGAACCCATGAAATACAGGGGGTTAAACGCAGCCGCAATGCATGCTGGGATTGATTGTGGGGTCATGTGATGCATTCACAGAGGAAACTGGAACTTCTGAACAGGCAACTCAGCAGGGACAGGTTTGAGTAGCTGACTGTGGATCAGCTGAGAGACCACACACACACACACACACACACTTCCTGCGATATACACAATAAAGTGTTTTGTGTGTGTTTTCCTTACTGACATTAACACCATTATTTTAAATATGTTGTTTCATGTTGTGATTAAATATGCAAATGAGGCATCATGTAATTCTGAATTTAGGAGAAATCTACAGAAACATTTATGTATATCTGTATTTATTTCAACATGACACGTATTTTCTGACTCAATAAGGCAAAAACATAAATAGAACAGTACAAAATGAATGCCTTCACGATCAAAAGTATGTACAACATCTTAAAGAGATCCAGGACATTTTCTCCTTATTCTGAGAAAAAAGTCGGAATTCTAAGAAACATTTTTCGGAATTCTAAGAAAAAAAAAGTCAGAATTTTAAGAAACTTTTTTTTTTTAATTCTGAGAAAAAAAATTAGTTGTATTTTTTTTAGTTGTGGGATTTTTTTTGGGGAATTCTGAGAAAAAAGTTGAAGTTCTGCGGAGGGGGGGGGGAAGTCGAAATTCCTATAAAAACAGATCTGATCAGAGCAGCGCGAGTGCCCGGAGTACCTGAGACACACAGGAGACACAGTTCAGGTGGTATTTGGAAAGTTAAGGGGGTATTTTGGACCGTTAAGGTGGTATGTGGAGAGATAAGGTGGTATTTTGGACAGTAAAGGAGTTATTTTGGAGACTATTATTTAAATGATTTAATTCTATTTGTCTTTATTTTTACCTTGTGTTTTTTTTTAACTGACCATGTTGCTGCCATTAAACGCCTGCATTTCCCCAAGAGGATGAACAAAGTTCCACCTTGTCTCATCTCCCTAACCCTCTTTCCTCAGTAGTAGGTGCACCAGTTGCTGTAGTCGCTGGGCATCAACCCGCCGGTGATGAGCAGGATCAGATCCACGAACCACCAGATGCCGAGACCCCCGAGCGTCAAAAGCTTCCCGACCGCCGTGCCCGTGTGACCGAGGCAGAACCGGTCCACCCCGAAGCATCCGAGGAAGAAGGAGTAGAGCAGCGTGGTGATGAAGTAGTGCCCGGTGTACCTGAAAGACACACAGGGGAATTTAATTACTTAAGGAGGTATTTTGGAGAGTTAACGTGGAGTTAAGGAGTTATTTTGGACAGTTAAGGTAGTATTTTGGAGAGTTAAGGTGGTATTCGGACAGTTAGGGTGGTATTTTGGAGAGTTAAGGAGTTATTTTGGACAGTTGTGGTAGTCTTTTGGACAGTTAAGGTGGTATTTGGAGACTTAAGGAGGTATTTTGGAGAGTTAACGTGGAGTTAAGGAGTTATTTTTGGATAGTTAAGGTAGTATTTTGGAGAGCTAAGGTGGTATTTTGGAGTTACGGTGGTATTTTGACAGTTAAGGTAGTATTTCAGAGAGTTACGGTGGTATTTTGGAAGGTTAAGGTGGTATTTGGAGACTTAAGGAGGTATTTTGGAGAGTTAACGTGGAGTTAAGGAGTTATTTTGGACAGTTAAGGTAGTATTTTGGAGAGTTAAGGTGGTATTCGGACAGTTAGGGTGGTATTTTGGAGAGTTAAGGAGTTATTTTGGACAGTTGTGGTAGTCTTTTGGACAGTTAAGGTGGTATTTGGAGACTTAAGGAGGTATTTTGGAGAGTTAACGTGGAGTTAAGGAGTTATTTTTGGATAGTTAAGGTAGTATTTTGGAGAGCTAAGGTGGTATTTTGGAGTTACGGTGGTATTTTGACAGTTAAGGTGGTATTTCAGAGAGTTACGGTGGTATTTTGGAAGGTTAAGGTGGTATTTGGAGACTTAAGGAGGTATTTTGGAGAGTTAACGTGGAGTTAAGGAGTTATTTTGGACAGTTAAGGTAGTATTTTGGAGAGTTAAGGTGGTATTCGGACAGTTAGGGTGGTATTTTGGAGAGTTAAGGAGTTATTTTGGACAGTTGTGGTAGTCTTTTGGACAGTTAAGGTGGTATTTGGAGACTTAAGGAGGTATTTTGGAGAGTTAACGTGGAGTTAAGGAGTTATTTTTGGATAGTTAAGGTAGTATTTCAGAGAGTTACGGTGGTATTTTGGAAGGTTAAGGTGGTATTTGGAGACTTAAGGAGGTATTTTGGAGAGTTAACGTGGAGTTAAGGTAGTATTTTGGAAAGTTAAGGTGGTATTCGGACAGTTAGGGTGGTATTTTGGACAGTTATGGTAGTATTTTGGAGAGTTAAGGTGGTATTTTGGAGAGTTAACGTGGAGTTAAGGAGTTATTTTTGGATAGTTAAGGTAGTATTTTGGAGAGTTAAGGTGGTATTTTGGAGTTAAGGTGGTATTTTGACAGTTAAGGTGGTATTTCAGAGAGTTAAGGTGGTATTTTGACAGTTAAGGTGGTATTTCAGAGAGTTAAGGTGGTATTTTGGAAGGTTAACGTGGTATTTGGAGACTTATGGAGTTATTTTAGAGAGTTACGGAGTTATTCTGGAGAGTTAAGGTAGTATTTTGCAGAGTTAAGCATCCGAGGAAGAAGAAGTAGAGCAGCGTGGTGAGGAAGTCGTGCCCGGTGTACCTGAGACGCACAGTGATGACTTTTAATCTACCCTCTACCCTTTTTATTATTTGTCTTTCAATGTATTTATTTACCATAGTGTATTTATCTGCCATTTGTTTTGTACTTATTGTGTTCTTTATTATTAATAACGTGTCCATACTTTGTTATTTTTTAAGTCTATGTTCTTTCCTTCTGCTGTTAGATACAGTATGTGTGCAGATTAAATACGTTTTATATTCCTTATAATATTAATAAATGTTTTTTTGATTCAGTCGAGAGTATACCATCATGTTTTTTTTTTTAATGGAATAAGTTTAGGACCACGTGAATATTTTTTCGATCTGATCAAAAGTGACATTAATAATAACAAATGATATAATATATATATAAAAAATGATAATTTCCTTCAGGATTTACAAAGTGTTTGAGGTCTTACTTGATGCAGGGGAAGTTTCCTCTCAGGAACTCTCGTGCTCCGGCACACTCGATGTCGTCCAGCGCCGAACACACAACCTTCGTATGGTTCACCTCCTTCTGAGTCTGCCCCCCCCCACTGCACACAGGAAGAAGGGTCAATACAGGCTGGGGTAGAGACTTAAGGAGGTATTATCAGAGTTAGGGAGTTATTATCAGAGTTAAGGTGGTATTTTGGAGAGTAAAGGAGGTATTATCAGAGTTAAGGTGGTATTATCAGAGTAAAGGTGGTATTATCAGAGTTGAAGAGGTATTTTGGAGAGTTAAGGGGGTATTCTGTAGAGTTAAGGTGGTATTTGGAGAGTTAAGGGGGTATTTTGGAGAGTTAAGGTGGTATTTGGAGAGTTAAGGGGGTATTTTGGAGAGTTAAGGTGGTATTTTGGAGTTAAGGGGATATTCTGTAGAGTTAAGGTGGTATTTGGAGAGTTAAGGGGGTATTTTGGAGAGTTAAGGTGGTATTTGGAGAGTTAAGGTGGTATTTGGAGAGTTAAGGTGGTATTTGGAGAGTTGAGGTGGTATTTGGAGAGTTAAGGGGGTATTTGGAGGGTAAAGGTGGTATTTGGAGAGTTAGGGGGTATTTGGAGAGTTAAGGTGGTATTTGGAGAGTTAAGGGGGTATTTGGAGGGTAAAGGTGGTATTTGGAGAGTTAGGGGGTATTTGGAGAGTTAAGGTGGTATTTGGAGAGTTGAGGTGGTATTTGGAGAGTTAAGGAGGTATTGTGGAGAGTTAAGGAGGTATTGTGGAGAGTTAAGGTGGTATTGTGGAGAGTTAAGGAGGTATTGTGGAGAGTTAAGGTGGTATTTGGAGAGTTAAGGGGGTACTATCTGAGTTAAGGTGGTATTATCAGAGTTAAGGTGGTATTTGGAGAGTTAAGGTGGTATTTGGAGAGTTAAGGTGGTATTTGGAGAGTTAATGTGGTATTTGGAGAGTTAATGAGGTATTCTGGAGAGTTAAGGTGGTATTTGGAGAGTTAAGGTGGTATTTGGAGAGTTAAGGTGGTATTTGGAGAGTTAAGGAGGTATTGTGGAGAGTTAAAGAGGTATTGTGGAGAGTTAAGGGGGTATTCTGGAGAGTTAAGGTGGTATTGTGGAGAGTTAAGGAGGTATTGTGGAGAGTTAAGGTGGTATTTGGAGAGTTAAGGGGGTACTATCTGAGTTAAGGTGGTATTATCAGAGTTAAGGTGGTATTTGGAGAGTTAAGGTGGTATTTGGAGAGTTAAGGTGGTATTTGGAGAGTTAAGGTGGTATTTGGAGAGTTAATGAGGTATTCTGGAGAGTTAAGGTGGTATTTGGAGAGTTAAGGTGGTATTTTGGAGAGTTAAGGAGGTATTTTGTAGAGATAAAATAAACCCTCACCCCCACGCAGCCGTGTCCCAGCTCCAGGAAGGCGCTGTGGTTTCCAGCGTGGTCCACCGGGTCCTGACAGAACACAAACTCCTCCGGGCTTCACACACACACACACACCACACACACACACACACACACACACACACACACACACACACACACACACACACACACACACACACACACACACACACACACACACACACACACACACACACACACACACACACACACACACACACACACACACACACACACACACACACACACACACACACACACACACACACACACACACACACACACACACACACACACACACACACACACACACACACACACACACACCACACACACACACACACACACACACACACACACACACACACACACACACACACACACACACACACACACACACACACACACACACACACACACACAAGTTTGAGAAACCGGCTCGAGATACACTTGTTATTATATTCCATGGAATGCTCTTAACATCCGATAGCAATGAATATCTTAAGTGCTTTGAAGCCGTGGCGCTGTAGAAAGCTCGACCAATCATCTGAGCCGGCTAAAGTAACTGGAGGGCCGACCTGCCTGTCAGCCTTCCATCGGGGCACACACTGATCTCTGCCCTCATTGGTCATGTGCGCGCTTGTGTGTGTTGGGGGAGGGGCTCTGTGAGGAAGTGGCAGATTTGTTCCGGTTGTGTATTTCCTAATTCTAGCCACTCGAGCCGGTTTCTCCAAAATGACCGACCTTTAAGTGCCTTCAAAAAAATCTCTCAAAACTCACTTATTCACTCTAGCTCTCAAACTCTGATCAACAACCCACACACTTTGCTCGCACTGGGATTAGGACTCTGTTTCTGTTTTATGCCAAGCGTCTTTGAGCATTAGGAGAGGCGCGATAGAATTGATAGAGAAAAAAACTCAGTATTTTGTGCATGCCAGGATGGATATCAGTGTGTGAAGGACACTGCTCAGGAACTAGTGTCTGTATGTGATGACTCCTTCCACCTGGAGAGGATCCCAGACACATCCTGAGGCTCCAGCCGGGGACCAGGGAGAGCTTCTAACAGGTATACTAACCATTTCATTTAAATTCATATAAAATAATACATGATCAACGTTATTCACCTTATTTTGTTGTAACTGTCACTAATATTTATTTCATTTAAAATCATTAATTTCTAATTGTACCTTTTTGCAAAGTCATTCATGAGCTTTCACCGGTAGAAAAGGGAGTGAACAATTACTAATAATAATAATTAAATCTAATTTCCTCTGGGTTTCATAAAATGTTTGTGGCCTTACTTGATGCAGGGGACGAAGCACTCGCTTCACTGTGTGTCCAATTCCTGCTCACTTTTATATTGAACATCAGAGGCGGGAAGTATTGGAGTACAAATACTGTGTTACTGATCTTAAGTACATCTTTCTGGTATCAGTACTTTACTCCACTACTTATTTTTCTGACCACTTTTTACTTTGACTTCTTACATGTTGAACCCAAATACCTGTACTTTCTACTTCTCACATGTTGAACTCAAATACCTGTACTTTCTACTTCTTACATGTTGAACTCAAATACCTGTACTTTCTACTTCTTACATGTTGAACCCAAATACCTGTACTTTCTACTTCTCACATGTTGAACCCAAATACCTGTACTTTCTACTTCTCACATGTTGAACTCAAATACCTGTACTTTCTACTTCTTACATGTTGAACCCAAATACCTGTACTTTCTACTTCTCACATGTTGAACTCAAATACCTGTACTTTCTACTTCTCACATGTTGAACTCAAATACCTGTACTTTCTACTTCTCACATGTTGAACCCAAATACCTGTACTTTCTACTTCTCACATGTTGAACTCAAATACCTGTACTTTCTACTTCTCACATGTTGAACTCAAATACCTGTACTTTCTACTTCTTACATGTTGAACTCAAATACCTGTACTTTCTACTTCTTACATGTTGAACTCAAATACCTGTACTTTCTACTTCTCACATGTTGAACCCAAATACCTGTACTTTCTACTTCTCACATGTTGAACACAAATACCTGTACTTTCTACTTCTCTCATGTTGAACTCAAATACCTGTACTTTCTACTTCTCACATGTTGAACTCAAATACCTGTACTTTCTACTTCTCACATGTTGAACTCAAATACCTGTACTTTCTACTTCTTACATGTTGAACTCAAATACCTGTACTTTCTACTTCTCACATGTTGAACACAAATACCTGTACTTTCTACTTCTTACATGTTGAACTCAAATACCTGTACTTTCTACTTCTTACATGTTGAACTCAAATACCTGTACTTTCTACTTCTCTCATGTTGAACACAAATACCTGTACTTTCTACTTCTCACATGTTGAACACAAATACCTGTACTTTCTACTTCTTACATGTTGAACTCAAATACCTGTACTTTCTACTTCTTACATGTTGAACTCAAATACCTGTACTTTCTACTTCTCACATGTTGAACACAAATACCTGTACTTTCTACTTCTTACATGTTGAACTCAAATACCTGTACTTTCTACTTCTTACATGTTGAACCCAAATACCTGTACTTTCTACTTCTTACATGTTGAACACAAATACCTGTACTTTCTACTTCTTACATGTTGAACTCAAATACCTGTACTTTCTACTTCTTACATGTTGAACCCAAATACCTGTACTTTCTACTTCTCACATGTTGAACCCAAATACCTGTACTTTCTACTTCTTACATGTTGAACTCAAATACCTGTACTTTCTACTTCTCACATGTTGAACCCAAATACCTGTACTTTCTACTTCTCACATGTTGAACCCAAATACCTGTACTTTCTACTTCTTACATGTTGAACTCAAATACCTGTACTTTCTACTTCTCTCATGTTGAACTCAAATACCTGTACTTTCTACTTCTTACATGTTGAACTCAAATACCTGTACTTTCTACTTCTTACATGTTGAACTCAAATACCTGTACTTTCTACTTCTCACATGTTGAACTCAAATACCTGTACTTTCTACTTCTCACATGTTGAACTCAAATACCTGTACTTTCTACTTCTTACATGTTGAACTCAAATACCTGTACTTTCTACTTCGTACATGTTGAACACAAATACCTGTACTTTCTACTTCTTACATGTTGAACTCAAATACCTGTACTTTCTACTTCTTACATGTTGAACACAAATACCTGTACTTTCTACTTCTCACATGTTGAACTCAAATACCTGTACTTTCTACTTCTCACATGTTGAACAAATACCTGTACTTTCTACTTCTCACATGTTGAACACAAATACCTGTACTTTCTACTTCTCACATGGTGAACCCAAATACCTGTACTTTCTACTTCTCACATGTTGAACTCAAATACCTGTACTTTCTACTTCTTACATGTTGAACTCAAATACCTGTACTTTCTACTTCTTACATGTTGAACTCAAATACCTGTACTTTCTACTTCTCACATGTTAAACAAATACCTGTACTTTCTACTTCTTACATGTTGAACTCAAATACCTGTACTTTCTACTTCTTACATGTTGAACTCAAATACCTGTACTTTCTACTTCTCACATGTTGAACAAATACCTGTACTTTCTACTTCTCACATGTTGAACTCAAATACCTGTACTTTCTACTTCTTACATGGTGAACTCAAATACCTGTACTTTCTACTTCTCTCATGTTGAACTCAAATACCTGTACTTTCTACTTCTCACATGTTGAACTCAAATACCTGTACTTTCTACTTCTCACATGTTGAACTCAAATACCTGTACTTTCTACTTCTTACATGGTGAACTCAAATACCTGTACTTTCTACTTCTCTCATGTTGAACTCAAATACCTGTACTTTCTACTTCTCACATGTTGAACTCAAATACCTGTACTTTCTACTTCTCACATGGTGAACCCAAATACCTGTACTTTCTACTTCTTACATGTTGAACACAAATACCTGTACTTTCTACTTCTTACATGTTGAACTCAAATACCTGTACTTTCTACTTCTTACATGTTGAACACAAATACCTGTACTTTCTACTTCTTACATGTTGAACTCAAATACCTGTACTTTCTACTTCTCACATGTTGAACAAATACCTGTACTTTCTACTTCTTACACGTTGAACCCAAATACCTGTACTTTCTACAGCATACTCGAATAAAGGATGTGTGTACTTCTACTTGAGTAAAGGATGTGTGTACTTCTACTTGAGTAAAGGATGTGTACTTCTACCTGGGTAAAGGATGTGTACTTCTACCTGAGTAAAGGATGTGTACTTCTACCTGAGTAAAGGATGTGTATTTCTACCTGAGTAAAGGATGTGTGTACTTCTACCTGAGTAAAGGATGTGTACTTCTACCTGAGTAAAGGATGTGTACTGCTACCTGAGTAAAGGATGTGTACTTCTACCTGAGTAAAGGATGTGTACTTCGACCTGAGTAAAGGATGTGTACTTCTACCTGAGTAAAGGATGTGTACTGCTACCTGAGTAAAGGATGTGTACTTCTACCTGAGTAAAGGATGTGTATTTCTACCTGAGTAAAGGATGTGTGTACTTCTACCTGAGTAAAGGATGTGTACTTCTACCTGAGTAAAGGATGTGTACTTCTACCTGAGTAAAGGATGTGTGTACTTCTACCTGAGTAAAGGGTGTGTACTGCTACCTGAGTAAAGGATGTGTACTTCTACCTGAGTAAAGGATGTGTATTTCTACCTGAGTAAAGGATGTGTGTACTTCTACCTGAGTAAAGGATGTGTACTTCTACCTGAGTAAAGGATGTGTACTTCTACCTGAGTAAAGGATGTGTACTTCTACCTGAGTAAAGGATGTGTGTACTTCTACTTGAGTAAAGGATGTGTGTACTTCTACCTGAGTAAAGGATGTGTACTTCTACCTGAGTAAAGGATGTGTGTACTTCTACTTGAGTAAAGGATGTGTACTTCTACCTGAGTAAAGGATGTGTGTACTTCTACTTGAGTAAAGGATGTGTACTTCTACTTGAGTAAAGGATGTGTACTTCTAGTTGAGTAAAGGATGTGTGTACTTCTAGTTGAGTAAAGGATGTGTGTACTTCTACTTGAGTAAAGGATGTGTACTTCTACCTGAGTAAAGGATGTGTGTACTTCGACTTGAGTAAAGGATGTGTACTTCTACCTTGAGTAAAGGATGTGTGTACTTCTACCGTGAGTAAAGGATGTGTACTTCTACCTGAGTAAAGGATGTGTACTTCTACCTGAGTAAAGGATGTGTACTTCTACCTGAGTAAAGGATGTGTACTTCTACCTGAGTAAAGGATGTGTACTTTTACCTGAGTAAAGGATATGTACTTCTACCTGAGTAAAGGATATGTACTTCTACCTGAGTAAAGGATGTGTACTTCTACCTGAGTAAAGGATGTGTGTACTTCTACCTGAGTAAAGGATGTGTGTACTTCTACCTGAGTAAAGGATGTGTGTACTTCTACCTGAGTAAAGGATGTGTACTTCTACCTGAGTAAAGGATGTGTACTTCTACCTGAGTAAAGGATGTGTGTACTTCTACCTGAGTAAAGGATATGTACTTCTACCTGAGTAAAGGATATGTACTTCTACCTGAGTAAAGGATGTGTACTTCTACCTGAGTAAAGGATGTGTGTACTTCTACCTGAGTAAAGGATGTGTGTACTTCTACCTGAGTAAAGGATGTGTGTACTTCTACCTGAGTAAAGGATGTGTACTTCTACCTGAGTAAAGGATGTGTGTACTTCTACCTGAGTAAAGGATGTGTACTTCTACCTGAGTAAAGGATGTGTGTACTTCTACCTGAGTAAAGGATGTGTACTTCTACCTGAGTAAAGGATGTGTACTTCTACCTGAGTAAAGGATGTGTACTTCTACCTGAGTAAAGGATGTGTACTTCTACCTGAGTAAAGGATGTGTACTTCTACCTGAGTAAAGGATATGTACTTCTACCTGAGTAAAGGATATGTACTTCTACCTGAGTAAAGGATGTGTACTTCTACCTGAGTAAAGGATGTGTGTACTTCTACCTGAGTAAAGGATGGTGTACTTCTACTCGAATAAAGGATGCGTGTACTTCTACTCGAGTAAAGGATGTGTACTTCTACCTGGGTAAAGGATGTGTACTTCTACCTGAGTAAAGGATGTGTACTTCTACCTGAGTAAAGGATGTGTATTTCTACCTGAGTAAAGGATGTGTGTACTTCTACCTGAGTAAAGGATGTGTACTTCTACCTGAGTAAAGGATGTGTACTTCTACCTGAGTAAAGGATGTGTGTACTTCTACCTGAGTAAAGGGTGTGTACTTCTACCTGAGTAAAGGATGTGTACTTCTACCTGAGTAAAGGATGTGTACTTTCTACCTGAGTAAAGGATGTGTGTACTTCTACCTGAGTAAAGGATGTGTACTTCTACCTGAGTAAAGGATGTGTACTTCTACCTGAGTAAAGGATGTGTGTACTTCTACCTGAGTAAAGGATGTGTACTTCTACCTGAGTAAAGGATGTGTGTACTTCTACCTGAGTAAAGGATGTGTGTACTTCTACCTGAGTAAAGGATGTGTACTTCTACCTGAGTAAAGGATGTGTACTTCTACCTGAGTAAAGGATGTGTACTTCTACCTGAGTAAAGGATGTGTGTACTTCTACCTGAGTAAAGGATGTGTACTTCTACCTGAGTAAAGGATATGTGTACTTCTACCTGAGTAAAGGATGTGTACTTCTACCTGAGTAAAGGATGTGTGTACTTCTACCTGAGTAAAGGATGTGTGTACTTCTACCTGAGTAAAGGATGTGTGTACTTCTACCTGAGTAAAGGATGTGTACTTCTACCTGAGTAAAGGATGTGTGTACTTCTACCTGAGTAAAGGATGTGTGTACTTCTACCTGAGTAAAGGATGTGTGTACTTCTACCTGAGTAAAGGATGTGTACTTCTACCTGAGTAAAGGATGTGTACTTCTACCTGAGTAAAGGATGTGTACTTCTACCATCTCTATGCTAACATGTAGCGTGCTAATGCTACTCACAGGTAGCTGCACAGGACCACCGGAGACCGGGGTTTGTACTCGAAAGGCTCCGTGTAGTTGGTGCTCTCCGCCGGGGCTTCGTAGCTCTGGAGCTCCGGAGGCAGCTGGCTGGAGGCCGGGGGCTCCGTGGCTCTGCTGCCCGGCTCTGAGGCTCTGTGGCCCGGGGAGGAGGAGGCCTCGGGACCCGTGGGGCTGGAGGAGTTCTGGGAGTGGATCCCCTCCAGAAGCTGGAGCAGAATCACGGAGACCAGGAGCAGCAGCTGTCCGCACAGCAGGAGGTAACTCACGGAGATCATGGTTTAATATACCGCTGTCGGGAGAGCCAACATGTTGTTGTTTACAGACGCAACAACAGCAGCGGCTGAGCGCGGCAGTTTGGGTTCCTGTGACGTCATCACGCTTCTTCTGCTTCTCTGTTTGGCGCATTACTGCCACCTACTGTACTGGAGCGTGTAGTACCACACACACATAATAATGATAAAATAGTTAATAACGTGGTATTTTGGAGAGTTACGTTTTTTTTGGAGTCTTAACGAGGGATTTGTGAGAGTTAATGTGGTATTTAAGAGAGTTAAGGTGGAGTTAAGGAGGTATTTTGGAGACTTAAAGTAGACCTATCATGCAAAATGCACTTTTGTACATCTTTTATACATGAATATGTGTCCCCGGTGCGTCAGGGAACTCACCAAGTGTCAGAAAACACAACCCTCTCTCTTTTCCTCCATACCCACATCTCTAAAAACAGGGCTGCAACGGAGCTGATCCAGAATTGAAATTGTTCTGACGTCAGAAACGAGGAGCTCCGCCTATATGGCCAACTCTCAATCAATCAATCAATCAATGTTTATTTATATATATATATATATTTTTTTGCGAGCAACGCGACCAACAACCAATCACATGAATCTCCCGCCCCCGACATACAAAGCAAAAAACCCCGGGGATTTTATGCGAGCAATATATATATAAATATATAAACTCCCCAAACAGGCGAAACCCTACCAGTTCCCCCCACTGTCTCTGCCACCTCCCCCCATGCCCGGTTCCTCCGGTTTGTATCCCGGTAATAGTTCTGGTCGTAAAGAACCGGGTGATTTGCTACCGTAACTTCTCGTTTGGAATATGAGGAAATGAACTGCGGTCTGGCTCTCCCTGCTTGCACGCGGTTTGATTGGCTAGCGCTTCTACTGTCAGATTTGCATACACGTGTTTGATTGGCTGACGCTTCCAGCTCAGCTTCAAAAGTTGAACATTGCTCAACTTTTGAATCCTGGAAATCCTGGAAATCTTCGCTTCGCTCCCCCACAATGCAGTTCGGCGAAAAGAGAGGCAAAGTGACGTCATCCCCATTCAAAGTCAATGGGCAGAGAAGCGTTGGAAGCGGTGGAAGATTCGTCTAAAGCTGCTGCGTGGACGTACCGTAACTCTGGTTAGTACACGAGCCGCAGCATTTTGAATCAGCTGAAGCGACTTGACTGACTTCTTGGTACTCCCTGATAATAAAGAGTTACAATAATCCAGCCTAGAAGTAACAAATGCATGGACTAGTTTCTCTGCATCGTTTTGAGGCAAGATATGCCTGATTGTTGCAATGTTACGTAGATGGAAGTAGGCGGTCCTTGAAATTGATTTTATGTGGGCGTTAAAGGATAAATCCTGATCAAATATAACACCAAGGTTCCTTACAGTCGCACTGGAGGCCAAATTAATGCCATCCATAGTTAGTATGTCTTTAGATAATTTGTTTCGTAGATTCTTCGGGCCGAGTACAATAACTTTGGTCGTGTTTAAATTAATCATCTAAATAAAATTCAAGACTGCCTCAAGGACTTCAAAACGTGGATGACCTTAAACTTTTTGATGTTAAACACGACCAAAACTGAAGTTATTGTACTAAAGATATACTAACTATGGATGGCATTAATTTGGCCTCCAGTGAGACTGAAGGAAAAAAATACAGTGGACACTTTAGAATGCACGACAATTTACAATCTCACATATCATCAACAAGCTTTAACATTGGGGGTAATTTACGAGTTAAAGCACTAATCAATCAGGGGCGGACTGGAACGAGGACAGCTCTGAACGTTTTGTCCTAAATAGGACCACAACAATCAGCGTGCAGTAACAGTCTGGTTGTGTAACACTTCTTATCTTGGGCTATGCTATCTGACTAGAAGGATTCTGGGTTCTACTCGAGTGGATCGACAGGTAAGTAATTAGACCAGAGACCAGGTGGTTTGAACAGCCGGCAATTTACTGACCAAATAGACAAATAGACAAAACATTAAACATAGACAATGAATATTTTCTGCAGTATAATCAGAGGTAAGTATTTCACCTTTCCCTTGCTTTCTGATTTATGTGCCTTAGTACATGGTATCCATTCAGGATGAGACCGGTCTACTAAGTATTATTTATAGATCTTTCCTATTTTAATCTCTTCAATATGCTGAGTTAACTCTTTTCCGTTTTCACAGGTGAAATCTAATTCAATGAAAAAAACACAATTGTACCATCAATGAAATCAAATGACAAATGAAAACCTAGAGTACAATATATAGTGTCTCTTTAAATCCAGTTCCAACCTTATCATCTCTTCAGTACTCCTACCACTCTGGCCGTGAGTTCAGCTAGTGTCTCTTGATAAACCAGCAAGTCCTCTCACTGGCGCGAAGATCAAAGCCGTCCGTGGGTCGCCATCTTGTATCAGAGCGCGTGTGTGTGTGTCGTCCTCTCACTCGCGATCAACTTTTTTATCCAGTCCAAAAAAAACCTGACCTGTACGACAGGTCATGAAAGAATATACATATAATATAAACTAACAATATAAATTATATAATTACATTTGAAAAACGACTGCAAACTTAGCTCTTTTGTCAATACAGCTTATAATGGGGCTCAAAATGGCAGCTTTACTCTCTTCGACAGGTGTCATGTATCCTGTTCACACAAAATAACACATATTTCCCTTTGGAAAACACACATTAAAGCCACGTAGTTTCAGCCAAACAAAATAACAAATACATGACATTGCAAGCCATGTTCATAGCTTCCCTTACAGTTCAACAACATGAAATGCTAACAATGAAGCTAACATTTAATCACTCACCAAAACACCGTTGGTTAATGTTCTATACCGTCCACTGGGTTTCCCGACCGTGTGGGTGGTATTTTTTATCTTTTTTAAATCAACTTTGAATCACTTTTATAATTTACTCCGCTCGTCTCATCTGCGTCTTGCTCCGTTTTCTCTTTTCTCCTGCTCCGCTGCGCGTGCCTGGTGGTGAGCAGAGATCCTTAAAGGAACAGTACCTTGTAATTTGTCATACTACTTTTATTTATTATATTTTTAAAGGGATTGGTCAATGTTATAATTGACCAATTGTAAACGTGTATCAATCGATCAATCAATCAATGTTTATTTATAGCCCAATATCACAAATGTTACATTTGTCTCAGTGGTCTTCACAGTTTATACAGAATATCAGTATGACAATACGACACCCTCTGTCCTTAGACCCTCTGTCCTTAGACCCTCTGTCCTTAGACCCTCACATCGTACAAGGAAAAACTTCCAAAGAAAACCCAGTTTAAAGGGAACATGGAGAAACCTCAGGGAGAGCAGCAGAGGAGGGATCCCTCTCCCAGGACGGACAGACGTGCAATAGATGCCGTGTGTAAATTGAAAAGATAATACATTTGCAACATAGGTAGTCCAAATGTTTGGAAATGCATGTGTGTATAATAGGAAGATGAATCCACGAGGATATCCATCCAGGACCGATGATCCAGGACCACAGCCACGACTCAAGATCCAGCGCTCGCGATCCAGGACACAGGACTGCAGGATCATCCATGACTCCGGATCCCAGCGTATATAGACACCAAAAGAAAGACATTTGGGGAAGCTGGGTTAATCGGAACATGAGAGGACACAGGTACAGACAGAGAGAAGGAAGAAGTAAGATGTCCCCCGACAAACTAAGCCTATATCAGCAAAACTAGGGGCTGAATCTAATCAGCCCTAACTATAAGCCTTATCAAAAAGGAAGGTCTTAAGTGCACTCTTAAAAGCGGATAGGGTGTCTGCCGCCCGAACACAAACTGGAAGCTGATTCCACAAATGTGGAGCTTGATAAGAAAAGGCTCTGGCTCCCATTGTACTTTTAGAGACTCTAGGAACAACCAACAACCCTGCATGCTTGGAACGCAATGCCCTAGTAGGACAGTAGGGTATAATGAGTTCTTTAAGGTAAGATGGCGCCTGCCCATTAAGGGCTTTGTAGGCGAGAAGAAGAATTTTAAATTCTATCCTGTGTTCTATAGGGAGCCAGTGTAAGGCAGCCAGAACAGGAGTAATGTGGTCCCTTTTCCTAACTCTGGTTAGTACACGAGCCGCAGCATTTTGAATCAGCTGAAGCGACTTGACTGACTTCTTGGTACTCCCTGATAATAAAGAGTTACAATAATCCAGCCTAGAAGTAACAAATGCATGGACTAGTTTCTCTGCATCGTTTTGAGGCAAGATATGCCTGATTTTTGCAATGTTGCGTAGATGGAAGTAGGCGGTCCTTGAAATTGATTTTATGTGGGCGTTAAAGGATAAATCCTGATCAAATATAACACCAAGACTCCTTACAGTCTCACTGGAGGCCAAATTAAAGCCATCCATAGTTAGTATGTCTTTAGATAATTTGTTTCGTAGATTCTTCGGGCCGAGTACAATAACTTTGGTCGTGTTTAAATTAATCATCTAAATAAAATTCAAGACTGCCTCAAGGACTTAAAAACGTGGATGACCTTAAACTTTTTGATGTTAAACACGACCAAAACTGGTCGTGTTATTAAAAGTTATTGTACTTGGCCCGAAGAATAGATAGATAATTTGTTTCGTAGATTCTTCAGGCCAAGTACAATAACTTCAGTTTTGGTCGTGTTTAACATCAAAAAGTTTAAGGTGTATCCTTTAATGAAATCACTTTTGAATGACTTTATGCTTACTATGTTTTAGTGTGGGTTACAGTTGTCATGACATTTCTTCACAATACTATTAGTTGCCACTGTATGCAAGACAGCCACAATAGGCATTTTTCCAAGCTTTGTATATACAGTGCCAAAAGTATTTAACTTTTTTTCCAACACAGAATTTACATTGTTAGCAGTTATGTTTTTGTGTACTTCTAAAAGGTAATTATTCTAAAGGTTCTTATTATACATCCATGGTCTGTAGTTAGTTTATAGCATAACGTTAGCATTTTGCTTCTGGCCATTAGATTTATGATTCGAAAAGTATAAAAGTAGGGTAGATATGTGGAGATTATCCGGCTGAACAAAACGTGCATTTATAAAGCAGGTTCGTTTTCCACAGATCTTATTTCGAGCTATTTTCCAAAATGCTATGGAGAAATCCCATTGACTCTGAGACGAGGGAACTAATAGTTGTAAAATGCGAACTCACTTCCGGGTTATAGGACTCATCACTGCACTATATCTCCGGTCAAGTAAAGCTAATATGTGTTTAGCTAGCTCGTGCTTTAAAAAGATATGTAACTACAACTGATTTACTTGCAATAAACATTACAAATATTGGAGGCATGCGGTGCAGCACATTACCTGCTTGGCGAAGTCAGACAGAGAGGAGGTTGTAGCCGATGTCCGGTGCGTTCATGGTCACCGGACAGTAATCGGTAGCATGGTGTTCACTTACTACGCGACCGCACAACGTAACGTACAGTAAATCCACAACCACATAAATGGATTAACATCGATTTAGCTGGAGTAACACAAATAAATAAATAAATGAATGAATCTACTGGTTTCATAATTTGAACCAAAAGTGGTGCATTTTGCACTATTTTTTATTTATCTTTATGTATTTTTCTTATTATGTCCTATTTATATTATGTTGCACTGTTGGAGGAGCTCGGGATCTAAGATTTGAAATGCCAAAATTACACTGTAGCTAGCATCTGATAACAAAAACCCTTGACCCTTGACCCTTAGTGGTGTTTTTCACGGAGTTCAGTTGCTAAGCGACTTTCAGGATGCTCTTGCATATCTCCACATGTAGGGTTTCTATTGGGTGTTGGTCCCATTGATCAAAGTCTTGATTTCCAAGAGGACCCCGCACTTCACTTCCATACAGTATGATTGGTTCTCTTATTGAATTGAATATTTTGAGCCAGATTCTAACAGGTATATCTATATTTGAAGACTCTTTGATAGCATAGAAAGCCTTTCTTCCTTTGTCTCCGAGGTCATTAATGGCCAGATTGACATTTCCTGACGAAGTTTAGCCAGGAGCTCTTCCTCAGTAATGTTATAGTCTAAAGCAGTGGTTCTCAACTGGTGGGTCGCGACCCAAAAGTGGGTCGCGGACAGGGTCGTTATTAAAAAAAAAGTAATATATTACACTACTTCGTTACTCTCTACATAAAGTAATTCGTTACTTTACTCGTTACTTTACTCGCAGGGCCGGCCCGCCCCTCCCTGCAGGCAGATCACGCAGACTGCTAAAGTTTTAAATGTTCTCTTTAGTTCAGTTTCCATTGTCGCATAAGACTGATCCAGATCCTGAATGTTTTCATATCTGACCATGGCTGTCCTCTGTCTCCTGCTATCTGACCGTGGCTGTCCTCTGTCTCGTGCTATCTGACCGTGGCTGTCCTCTGTCTCCTGCTATCTGACCGTGGCTGTCCTCTGTCTCCTGCTATCTGTATATTTTGCACAGTCTATCTCTGCTCACGCTGTTGCGTCGGCGTGTTCTCCTGCGTGTTGGCCATGTGTTGCACTGGAACCAGACTGGAGCACACCGCAAAGACTTCAGCCGAGCACGTACGAACTGCGCATGCGTGAGTGGCAATAACTCTCCTTACCAGCAGGCGGCGGTAGTGTGTATTCGTCATTCAAAACAGGCAACAACCGGAAAACAGAGAAGAAGAACAGACTACGTGTGTGATATAAATAAACAACAGCTATGTGCGTTAGCTTCACATTAGCATGTGTTCTTTGCAGGTGTTTGTTGAGGTTTGATTATGACTGATTTTAGAAAGTAACGAAGTAACGCGTGTCGGGGCAATGTTAGTAACTGTAGTGTGATTACTGAATTATAAAAGTAATGCGTTACACTACTCCGTTACCGACAAAGTAATATTATTACAGTAACGGCCAATCAGAATCAAGATTGTTGCCGGAAGTCCCCACGGAGAATAACTTTGCGGTAGAACTACTCCTTATACATCCATGGGTACAACTTCAGATACTAATTAACACGTAATGAAATATGACTCCCGGGTTCGGCACAGTTGCAGTAGTTTCCCCGGCCGCTTTTGTTGACAGTTTTCTCAAAGTTGTTCCTGTGGGGATGCGAAGGGAGGGGAATGCTGATTTGGCCAGGCATATGTTTGTCTCTGTTAGAATGCCCGAGCGGCCATGGAGGGAAAACAGGAAAAACAGGCAGGTTGGGGTTTTTCCATAGAAAATTGATTTATTTGTGCATCCACTGTGAGCACATGGCTGCCCTCCACCATCCCCACAGTATACAACACCCTTCTCAACAACACTGACTGCTTTTTATAGGAGGCCTCAGATCTTCTATGGCTGGCACATACCATTATCTTTATATAAGCAAACGATTTACTACCACTATATACACATTTACTAAATATTTCCCCACCACTTTACCAATAATATACACATGAATAAAGCTATGACAATATACATTAAATAGTTCAGCTATGTACCACTTGCCGTTTCCCTCCCGGAACTATATTTATTTATTTATTTAGAGGCCCGGGGGAACTCTTTTGCCCGAACGCCCGGGGAGAGAGAACAGAGTTTATAAATCACACAATCAATCACTACTTCTCACGTTTACTTCGGGAACGGCCCGGCGTCCGCGCCACACGACACTCCCCCACACAACAATGCAATTCAATCAATTGTCAATAAACATATCCATCCATTAATAAAGTGTGTTGTTTAAATCATGTGCCAATACTGTGTCAATATACCCTATACAGTACAATGATTATATCCACATGTCCACGTGAGCTCTAGTAACGGCGTCTCGTCGTTACAGTCTCCCTGTGGGCTAATAGAATCTGGTTCGATACCTGTCCTGGCATTAAGGTCCCCACAGATCAGTCCACTTCCCTGGGCCTGGTACTGATTGATCTCATCTTCAAGAATGGAGAAACTATTTTCACTATAATAAGGGGATCCTGATGGGGGGATATATGCTGGACACATGAATATGTCTTTATCCATGGCGACCACCACTCGGAGCAGGCTGAGCATCTGCTGGACGTCTCTGAGCTTGTCGTGTGGGGGGTGTTGGTTGGTCCAGGGACAACTCTGTGAATAGCTCTGGCAGCGTTTGGTTGTTGTCGGTGGGGGTGGTGCCTGTCTCTGGCAGCGTTTGGTTGTTGTCGGTGGGGGTGGTGCCTGTCTCTGGCAGGGTTTGGTTGTTGTCGGTGGGGGTGGTGTCTGTCTCTGGCAGCGTTTGGTTGTTGTCGGTGGGGGTGGTGTCTGTCTCTGGCAGGGTTTGGTTGTTGTCGGTGGGGGTGGTGTCTGTCTCTGGCAGGGTTTGGTTGTTGTCGGTGGGGGTGGTGTCTGTCTCTGGCAGCGTTTGGTTGTTGTCGGTGGGGGTGGTGCCTGTCTCTGGCAGGGTTTGGTTGTTGTCGGTGGGGGTGGTGCCTGTCTCTGGCAGCGTTTGGTTGTTGTCGGTGGGGGTGGTGTCTGTCTCTGGCAGCGTTTGGTTGTTGTCGGTGGGGGTGGTGTCTGTCTCTGGCAGCGTTTGGTTGTTGTCGGTGGGGGTGGTGTCTGTCTCTGGCAGCGTTTGGTTGTTGTCGGTGGGGGTGGTGTCTGTCTCTGGCAGGGTTTGGTTGTTGTCGGTGGGGGTGGTGTCTGTCTCTGGCAGCGTTTGGTTGTTGTCGGTGGGGGTGGTGTCTGTCTCTGGCAGGGTTTGGTTGTTGTCGGTGGGGGTGGTGTCTGTCTCTGGCAGCGTTTGGTTGTTGTCGGTGGGGGTGGTGCCTGTCTCTGGCAGCGTTTGGTTGTTGTCGGTGGGGGTGGTGTCTGTCTCTGGCAGCGTTTGGTTGTTGTCGGTGGGGGTGGTGTCTGTCTCTGGCAGCGTTTGGTTGTTGTCGGTGGGGGTGGTGTCTGTCTCTGGCAGCGTTTGGTTGTTGTCGGTGGGGGTGGTGTCTGTCTCTGGCAGCGTTTGGTTGTTGTCGGTGGTGTCTGTCTCCTGTTGGGCCCGTTGCTTTATACGAAGAAAGTCCCGCTGAAATAGTTGGAGGTTCCCCTGCACCATGACAGTCCCGGTATGATACACGTTGACTGTTGTCATGCCAGTGTCTTCTCCCTCTTTAAATTTGAATTGCCAGGCATCCTGGATCTTCTTTTTCTCCACAGAAGGGTAGTGGGCACTTATGGCGGCGCACCATGCTAATGGCCGGGCTGTGAAGAAGATCAGATTGCTGAATTCTCCACTCGTGTACAGGTCAGCAAAGAGCGTCTCTGGACTTTTCTTCAACAGTTTTAGTTTAAATTCCTTCTTGTCCTTTGTTGTTGTGACATCTGGTGGGTATTCAATACGAATAGCCTCTGTACAGGCTGTGGCTGAAGCCATGGGGCTCTGCTGCTGCTGAACTGCTGCTGCTGTTACTCTTGAGTTTTGGGCTGAATTCCTCTTCTTATCTTGATGTTAGTTAGCTCGCAGGACAGTTAGGCTAAACCGTCAGTTTGGCAGTTGGTTAGCAGTTGGTTAGCAGTTGGTTAGCAGTTGGTTAGCAGTTGGTTAGCAGTTGGTTAGCAGTTGGTTAGCAGTTGGTTAGCAGTTGGTTAGCAGTTGGTTAGCAGTTGGTTAGCAGTTGGTTAGCAGTTGGTTAGCAGTTGGTTAGCAGTTGGTTAGCAGTTGGTTAGCAGTTGGTTAGCAGTTGGTTAGCAGTTGGTTAGCAGTTGGTTAGCTTCTCTGCTGGGTTCTTCAGTTGAACAGTATTTCCCCAAGTTTCTTGCCGTTTCTCTTTCTTTCTCTTTCTTCCTTTCAACAAGTGTTTCTTCTTATAATTTTGTCAGAAAATTCGAAGTTTATCTCATTTTAAAAACAGAACAGTTAATATCTTCAGGATCTCATGATGATGCTGCTGTTCTCATCAAGCAATTCTCTTTCTCTGTATCTGTGTCTCTGAGTGAAGCTGAAAACACAGCAGACAGGAAGAACAGTCAGTCATGGCTTTTTAAACTATAATTATTAACCAGTATTTAAATGTGGTGATAAGTTATCAGCTATAGACCCATCAGCTTTCTACCTGTTGTGTCTAAAGTGGTTTCAAAGTGCACAACAGCTGGTGTCACACCTTAGCAACAACGACCTACTCGTCCCTATGCAGTTTGGATTCAGGGACAATTGTTCTACTGAGACTGCATGTTGTTTCTTCTTGGAAGGAATCACGGCTAAAACCGTTATCAAAACTCTCAAAAGTCAAGCTATCAGTTAGCTCTCTAAAATGGGTAAGGTCGTATTTATCTGGTCGTTTCTCAATGTGTAAATAATAAACTTTCATAAACCAAATCATGCTCACCGGAAGTACCACAAGGCTCTGTGTTGGGACTGTTGTTGTTCAATACTCAGAGGAAGTTGTTAGTTTGGTCTGAAGGTGAATCTGATCGTCTGGGTTTCAGTCCGTCTCTCTGAAGTGAGGAAGAAGAACAGAATCAGAAAACCTTTATTAGTCCCACAGAGGGGACATTTACATTGTTACAGCAGGAAAGAGCCAAAGGCAGCTTAATGTTAAATATAAGGAAAGTACTCAGTGATGAGTAGGAGCTGCTGGAACAGGCTGCCACTCCTTGGAATGGTTGCTATGGTAACAAACTGTGTCCTGGCGAGTCTCTTTGTTCCACTTTAACACACAGTGGGTCTCACTCCACAAACGCCAGCCACTCCTCATCAGCTCATCGGTGACTGGTCAAACCTCATTTAATCTCTACAGTACAGGACTTTTCACCCCTAAAGTAGCCCAGTACATATCGTTCAGTTCAGATCGAATGGGGCTTTTATCTGTTAAGTGTTGCAGGACTTCAAGATCCACAAAGAATAAGCTTTGTTTTATGGATTTGCCTACATTTAGAAAGGATTGTTGAGAGTCACTTTAATGTTCAGGTCAGGTATGTGTTTGATCTGCAGTGATGGAGACATTGCAGTCAGGTGCACCCCCACGTGTTCACCTCTTTTCTGGCGCAATGCTTTATGATGCGCCTTGAAGTTAACAAACGATGAATAAAACCAACATCACCTTGGACGATGATAACAATAATTGATTACATAAACAGTATATGCTCTCTGCGTAGCCTCAGGATTACAGACACCTAACTGTTTCCTCAATAATCACTGGAGTTAAAAATAAACACAGCCAGGGAGCCCACACAGTTAATCCACGCAGAAAAGGTGTTTCATACAATCAGGTTACCGGCATTGGAGTCTATCCCCTAAAACCTTTAACCCTGAGATGCCCGAGTGACTGGACTCTCTTCTCTTCCAGAAGTGGGTCAAAAACGACCCGTATTAGAATAATATGTATTTTTATGCCATTTTTGTAATTTTGGTTGAGAAAAATCACTTGTATATTCATTAGGTCCACACAGGAAAGATGTTATATTTTATTTTTCACTATTTATAATTAAAACATTTTTTTTTACATTTGGATAAAAAACATTTTGAACATAGTGATAATTGAAAGGCAGAAAATTACCATGTGCACACACACACGCACACTGATGATGATATCAAATATTTTCTGAGGTACAAAGTGAAGATAATCAGACCGATCTCGCTTGGTCTCCCTCAACAAACACTCCTCTGCCGCAGCCTCAGTCACCCAAGGCGTTCCCCAGGGATTAGTACTCGGCCCCCTCCTCTTCATCATCTACTTCCTCCCCCTCGGTGAAATCCTAATTTTAACAGATCCAACCCTCTCTACTTGCAGCTGAACGACTTATCCTAACTTTATTTCCCCCCGCCTTGATTACTGTAACTCACTTCTCTACGGCATCCGCTCCCCCTCCCTCCATAGACTCCAAATTGTACAAAACGTAGCCGCCCGACTCCTCACACTCTCCAGATCATGGCACCACATCACCCCAGTCCTCAAAGACCTTCACTGGCTTCCAGTCTCCCAACGCATCAACTACAAAATACTGCCCCCCCCCCCCCCATCTCACTGGTCTTCTCACCCCTTACCAACCCCCACAGCCCCTCAGATCCACCTCAGCCGGTCTCCTGTCCCCCCCAAGTCCAAACTAGGCAGCTTTGGGGACAGAGCCTTTTCTGTGGCAGCTCCCAGGATCTGGAATTCCCTCCCCAAGATCTCCGCTATTCCGAGACCCTCAGTATTCCAGTCCCTTTTCAAAACTCATCTCTTCTCCTTTGTCTACTCATAGCCCCCCCCCCCTATCATTGTTAGTCCTATACCCCCCACCTTAACCTTCCCTTATATTGTAAAGCGATTTTGAGTCCTTGAAAAGCCCTATCAAATATAATGTATTATTATTATTATTATTATTATTATTATTATTATTATTATTATTATTATTATTATTATACTGACAGGTATCAGATCTTGCTGTGTAAAAGGATCTTCCTGAGAGGTGTCACTTGTGATGTAGTCTGTGTGTTCCACAGTGAATTTAAGAATCAAAGGTTCCCATAGGAAATGCATGCGGGTCATTTTTGATCCACTTATGGAAGCTTGGGGTAGCAATACAAAAACAAAAGATTCTTAACATTTATAAAATGTCAATTTAAAATTTGAATGGCACGATATCCAACACATGTTTTTTGAGGAATAGCTGGAATATGAAATGATAAAACATTTTAATTACAAATATGCTTCAAGAAAACCACCTCACCTGACCCGGGTTCTAAGGTTTCTAAGGGTTAAAGCCGTTATCAACAGGTATTGAGTGATGTGTGGAGTCAAACTCACCTTCAGGGGCTGGAGGGTCCTCAGGTTGAAGCAGCAGTGCTGGAGTTTCCACTTTTATACCCTGTAGCTGAACTCAGAGGAAGTTGTTATATTGGTCTGAAGGTGAATCTGATCGTCTGGTCCTGATGATAACGCTAACAGTTTGGGTGAGGCATTCTGGCAGACGCATTATAAACGCCTCGCCCTTTGGCTACAGTTCAAAAACACAGCGTTACATAATATTTGACTGCCTTCTAGACTCCATTTTGAGCTCATGAGCGTCATCGGCCTGGAAAATCATTTAATTTGTGCTGAAGACATGGAAAAAATGACACGAAAAGATACAAAAAGACACTCTTTTCGCTGTCAGACGTTTCTGGCAGCGTGAGAGAGGGGCTACCACGCAGATCTGTTCGACAGGATTTCCCGCTGGTGATGGCCATGGCAGAGGAGCGTGCGGGCCTGGCGGTTCCTCCACCGCTACCACCCAGACCGGTGAGCCGACTCCGTCAGGGGTTTTATGGCCCGGCTCAGCCGGTCCAGCCGACTTTTGTCTCACCCCGGCTGCCGGAAGTATGGCAGTGTGTGGAGGCGACGTGGCGGCAACCTCTCAGAGCGAGAGCTGCGGTTGCCGGCATGACGGGGTTGCTCAAGTTAGAGGGCCAACAGGACTCGGCGTGTCCCGGTGTGCCCCCCTTAGATGAGAGCCTGGCAGCCCATCTGCTTCCCCAGGCAGCTGGCTGGGCAGAGGGGAGAAGGCCCCTGCCCCCGCTGCCTCGTGATCGTGAGGCGCTGGAGTATTTAGATAAGATATTCCGCCTCGGGGCTCAGATGGCCGCGGCGGCCAACAACCTGGGCGTGTTGGGGGTTTCACTAATTACCCCGCAACCAGAAACCTCCGCCCCCTCGCCTCAGGGCGACCCGGGCGATTATACAGAATGCTGCATCGGACAGATTAATAATCTGGTGAACGGTGTGGCGGCTGCAGCTGGCCGTGTGTTGTCCCTAGCCACAGTGGGGTCACGACATGTGTGGTTGGGGCTCACGGCATTGTCCAGGTCGGACCGTAACGATCTCCTGGGAGCCCCCATATCCACGGCAGGGCTCTTTGGGTCGGTTACAGCGGTAACACAGCGCTTTCGCCGCTTGGAGGAGGAAAGAGAGCAGATCAGCCGGATGCTGCCGCTGGCTCTCCCTCAGCGGGGCGAGCGCGGACCGACAGAGAGAAGGAGAGACAGGCGCAGGGCTGTGGCTCCCATAGCTCCCGTCTCCTCTCGGCTGTGTCATGGAGAATACAGTCACTGCTTTAATTATGTCTGTAGGCCGTTGTTGTGAGTGTGGACGGTCGGAGCATATACAACGTTAGCTTAGCCAAGCTCCATTCAGAAAACACGCATTTTAAAGGTGTTTCTCTGCCGTCTGTCTGCAGACTTGTCAAAGCATTAATTCATGGTTTTTACTAACCGGTATCAGTATGTTGTTACTTCGGCATCATTTTGAAACGTGTATTACAATTAAATCACGGTCAGATGTGTTCATCTGGTTGTAGTTGTAGCTCCCTTGCCAGCAATTCTCTCTAGTTTAGCACACTCAGCCCGACTCAGCCTGGTTGTTCCTGGCCCTAGAACCACGATTTTATGGGGCCAGAAAAACTGTGAATTAGGACCCGCTAGCCGGTACTAGGCCAAGTGGAAACGCAACCAAAAACGGGCCCCGCACGGCTTGGCACGCTTAAAGCTTTAATTTAATTTCATCTCTGCAGTACAGAACATTTGAACCCTCAAGGAGCTCATTCTCAGAGTTGGTAATGTTATTTTCCCACTAACCATTTTCAGGCCATAGGAAATACAAAAAGTTGCAGTTTTACCACAAAACATCTTCAAAATTCCACCCTACATGTATTTAAATGTTGCATCAAGAAGTATAAACAAGAATTAAGTGACAGGAAAAACCCATAAACAAAATAACAACCATGTTAAAACCATGCAGTATTACATTTTAACTGGGTAAATAAAAAACAATATTAACCATAAAATCAATTTTCATAACCAGGATTCTGACAGTCCTTAAACCAAGAGGGTGAGGGTCCAGAAACCAAGATGGTGAGGGTCCAGAAACCAAGAGGGTGAGGGTCCAGAAACCAAGATGGTGACGGTCCAGAAACCAAGATGGTGAGGGTCCAGAAACCAAGATGGTGAGGGTCCAGAAACCAAGATGGTGAGGGTCCAGAAACCAAGATGGTGAGGGTCCAGAAACCAAGATGGTGACGGTCCAGAAACCAAGATGGTGACGGTCCAGAAACCAAGATGGTGAGGGTCCAGAAACCAAGATGGTGAGGGTCCAGAAACCAAGATGATGAGGGTCCAGAAACCAAGATGGTGAGGGTCCCGAAACCAAGATGGTGAGGGTCCAGAAACCAAGATGGTGAGGGTCCCGAAACCAAGATGGTGAGTGTCCAGAAACCAAGATGGTGAGGGTCCAGAAACCAAGATGGTGAGGGTCCCGAAACCAAGATGGTGAGGGTCCAGAAACCAAGATGGTGAGGGTCCAGAAACCAAGATGGTGAGGGTCCAGAAACCAAGATGGTGAGGGTCCAGAAACCAAGATGGTGACGGTCCAGAAACCAAGATGGTGAGGGTCCAGAAACCAAGATGGTGAGGGTCCAGAAACCAAGATGGTGAGGGTCCCGAAACCAAGATGGTGAGTGTCCAGAAACCAAGATGATGAGGGTCCAGAAACCAAGATGGTGACGGTCCAGAAACCAAGAGGGTGACGGTCCAGAAACCAAGTGGGTGACGGTCCAGAAACCAAGAGGGTGACGGTCCAGAAACCAAGTGGGTGACGGTCCAGAAACCAAGATGGTGACGGTCCAGAAACCAAGATGGTGAGGGTCCAGAAACCAAGATGGTGAGGGTCCAGAAACCAAGATGGTGAGGGTCCAGAAACCAAGATGGTGACGCTAAACCCATGTGACATCAAAATGCAGCCATAAAACCCAAAGCCAACCCAAAAGGAACCTCTATGATCAACCTAAATTACTTTCATCCATACAAAATACATGCACTCTAACATACCGTGAACTGAGAGAAATCCAGATAATAATGATAAAACATCAATTCTGTTGTTTGTTTGTTCTAAAGAAACACATTATGTGACATGTATGCAGCTTGATATGTCTTCATCTCCGGGGTACACCTGTCCCGTCCCGCTGTTCACATCCTCCTGCCATGTCGTGGATCTTCCTCGTCTCCACAACAATCCTCCACCTCTGTGCACCTAGCCCGCTGGCCGCTATCGCTGCTCACACACTGCTCTCAGCATTCCCGCCTGTCATCATGCTGACATACTCCATCTCACAGCTTCTGTCATTCACCAACTCCTCCACCCCGTCTTCCATCTCAGTCATCAGACATCTTGGACTCCTTCGTCGACCCCGCTACATTCACCGAAGCACCCGCCGCAGTTTTGTTTACTTTCAGCACGGACAATCCATAGCATCCATCTGCTCTACCCAACGCACTGCCGCACACCTGACGCGCCATCAGAACGCAACTCCTACTGCTCCTCTCTCCCGCTCTCACCTACACTCCCAGCTGCATGTAATACCTGGAGCGGATCCCACTCCCCTCCGCCTCCCAACACATATAACAAGCCATTTCTCCCCACCATCAAGCCCCCCTCCTCTGCTCCACTGCCCCCCCTCTCGTGCCCACCCCCGCGCTGCTAACCTGGCCAACCTCATACCCCTCCAACCCCCCACTTGACCAATTTTGCCCTCCTCAATATCCGGTCACTTAACAATAAAGCCCACATCCTCCACGAAATAATCCTGGACAAATCCATTGACTTCTTTCTGCTCACTGAAACCTGGCAACAGCCCAATGACTTCTTCTCCCTCAACCAAACATCCCCCCCATGTTTTAATTACATCACGAAACCCCGCCCCTCACGCCGTGGTGGTGGGCTCGCTGTCATCTACAACCACAACATCCGGACGACAGAACTCACACTCCCCTCAGTACCATCCTTCGAATTCCTCGCCTTCAAAGCCCCTCCCTCACTGACAGTTGTCCTCATTTACTGCCCCCCCAAACCACACCCCTCCTTCCTCTCTGATCTCACTGAACTCCTCCCCATTGCTTCATCCCTCTCCTCACGTCTGTTACTGCTCAGTGACCTCAACATCCACATGGACTCCCCCACCTGCAAAATCGCTTCTGAATTCTCCTCCCTTCTGGACAATTTCACAATTACCCAACATGTCACCTTCCCCACCCATGATAAAGGACACATCCTTGACCTTGTCTGCTCCACCAACCTCCCAGTACTCGACCTCCACTCCTGCCCCTTTCCCCTCTCTGACCACAAACTCATACAGTTCACCATCGCCTCCCCCGCCCCCCCCCCCATCCAGGACCATCACCTTCTGTAATGTACGCTCTGTTGATCCCCAGCACCTCTCCGACCTGCTGTCCTCTACTCTCCCCCTGGACTCGAACTTCAGCTCACCCCCCGATGAACAACTCAACCACCTTAATTCCACCCTACTCTCCTCCCTCAACAGCCTGGCCCCCCTCAAAAGGAAAAATGTCACTTTTAAAACCTCCTCACCCTGGTTCACCCCTGCACTCCGTAAACTGAAGCAAACCGGCCGCCAGCTTGAACACCTTACCATGAAATCATCCCTCACAGTTCACCATGAATCCTACAAACTCCATCTCACAACCTACAGAGACCATCTTTACCGACCCCTCCCATAACCCCAGGACCCTCTTCTCCACCGTCAACAAGCTCCTCAAACCCCGTGCTGACACCCTCCCTTCCTCCACTTCCACTTTATGCAGTTCATTCCTCCAGTTTTTCTCTGACAAAATCACTGCCATTAATCTCTCCCTATCCGCTGCATCTGACACACATACATCTCCCCCAACATCCACCGCCACAATTTCTCCCCCCATCTCCCTGGACCTCCCGAGCCTTCCTCCTCCCCACGGCCGCCTCTCCCAGTTCACTCTGGTTACCCCCCCTGAAATACTCAAACTGATCAGCTCCTCCAAACCCACAACCTGCTCCCTTGACCCTCTACCCACCCCTCTACTGAAGTCCTGTCTCCCCGTCCTCTGCCCCTACCTTGTCAACCTGTTCAACTCCTCCCTGTCCCAAGGAACCGTTCCCTCTGCCTTCAAAACTGCTGCTGTCACTCCCATCCTCAAGAAACCCGGTCTGGATCCCTCCTCCCTCAGTAACTATACCGTCCCATCTCCAACCTCCCCTTTCTCTCAAAAACAATAGAACGCATCATCTCCAAACAACTCCACCGCCATCTCCAAACCAACCAGCTTTTTGAACCCCTTCAGTCTGGTTTTCGTCCCCACCACAGAACAGAAACGCCCTCATCAAAGTCCTCAATGACCTCCTCACCTCTGCTGACACCGGTTCCCTCAACATCCTCATCCTCCTCGACCTGAGTGCAGCCTTCGATACCGTGAGCCACACCATCCTGCTTACCGGACTCCATGACATTGGTATCGATGGTACTGCACTCAGGTGGCTCCAGTCCTACCTCTCCGACAGATCCCACTTCATCTCCCTCAACAACCACTCCTCTGCCACAGCTTCAGTCACCCAAGGTGTTCCCCAAGGTTCAGTACTCGGCCCCCTCCTCTTCATCATCTACATCCTCCCCCTTGGTCAGATTCTCCGCCAATACAACCTGGACTTTCACTGCTATGCTGACGACACAAAGATTTACCTCAGCACCAAATCCCCCCCCCCTCACCCACATTGAATCCTGTGTGACTGCAATAAAATCCTGGATGCAACACAACTTCCTAAAACTCAACAGCAATAAAACTGAACTCCTCCTCATCGGATCCAAATTCACCCTCAGCAAAACCCCCAACCTGACAGTCACCATTGATGGCACCCCTGTTTCCCCCTCCACCCAGGCACGCAACCTTTGCGTGATATTTGACCCCACCCTCTCCCTCGAGCCCCACATCCGTCATGTTGTAACAATCTCATTTTTTCACCTCCGCAATATTGCCAAACTCCGTCCCTCTCTCACCCGCCCTGCAGCTGAGCGACTCCTTCACGCCTTCATCTCCTCCCGCCTTGACTATTGCAACTCCCTCCTCTACGGCATCAGCTCCACCTCCCTCAGTAGACTCCAGCGTGTCCAGAACGCAGCCGCCAGACTCCTCACCCACACCAAATCATGGCATCATATCACCCCGGTCCTCAAAGAACTCCACTGGCTCCCCGTTCACACCACATCCATTACAAACTCCTGGTCCTCACTTACAAAGCCCTCCACCATCTGCCCCCCCTACCTCACTGACCTCCTCACCCTCTACCAACCACCCCGGTCCCTCAGATCCTCCTCAGCCGGTTTGCTTTCAATCCCCAAGGCCAAACTCCGGAGCTTCGGGGACAGAGCCTTCTCTGTGGCAGCCCCGAAGCTCTGGAACTCCCTCCCCCAAGACCTCCGTGAGTCTGAGTCCCTTACCCTGTTCCAGTCCCGCCTCAAAACCCACCTCTTCAACTCTCTATCCATAAGCCCCTCCCTCTCAACCAACTTCCTCCTGACTGCTTTTCTGTTGTGTTTTTATTTCTTTTTGGTTCTGTCTTTGTTTTTGTTTTGTTTGTCTACCCTCCCAAATGTAAAGCGTCTTTGGGTTCAGAAAAGCGCTATATAAAATGAATATATTATTATTATTATTATTATTGATATACAAGACTAGGTCTGGTGCAAGTTATTACTTATCAGGAAAAATATTAATACAATGATTACAAGGTCAGACATAAAGATAAATGCACGATACATGTCTTTGATAATAGTAATACTTGTGTTTAAATGGCTAGTTTGTATTATTCTTTATTGTCACCTTTATGTCAGATTCCCCTCAGGGGTTTGAGTGTTAGTAATTGGACGTGAAGACTGAAACATATGGAGAAGCGTTTATTTTAATGAGGTCTTGATCATAGTGCTAACAGTTTGGGTGAGGCATAATGGCAGAGGCATTAAAAACGCCTCGCCCTTTGGCTACGAAGGATGAAGGTGAACTTGATTGTCTGGTCTTGATGATAGTGCTAACAGTTTGGGTGAGGCATAATGGCAGAGGCATTAAAAACGCCTCGCCATTTGGCTACGAAGGATGAAGGTGAACTTGATTGTCTGGTCTTGATGATAGTGCTAACAGTTTGGGTCAGGCATAATGGCAGAGGCATTAAAAACGCCTCGCCCTTTGGCTACGAAGGATGAAGGTGAACCTGATTGTCTGGTCTTGATGATAGTGCTAATGTAAAAAGTAGAAAGTACAGGTATTTGTGTTCAACATGTAAGAAGTAGAAAGTACAGGTATTTGTGTTCAACATGTAAGAAGTAGAAAGTACAGGTATTTGGGTTCAACATGTAAGAAGTAGAAAGTACAGGTATTTGTGTTCAACATGTGAGAAGTAGAAAGTACAGGTATTTGAGTTCAACATGTAAGAAGTAGAAAGTACAGGTATTTGAGTTCAACATGTAAGAAGTAGAAAGTACAGGTATTCGTGTTCAACATGTGAGAAGTAGAAAGTACAGGTATTTGGGTTCAACATGTAAGAAGTAGAAAGTACAGGTATTTGTGTTCAACATGTAAGAAGTAGAAAGTACAGGTATTTGTGTTCAACATGTAAGAAGTAGAAAGTACAGGTATTAGAGTTCAACATGTAAGAAGTAGAAAGTACAGGTATTTGGGTTCAACATGTAAGAAGTAGAAAGTACAGGTATTTGTGTTCAACATGTAAGAAGTAGAAAGTACAGGTATTTGTGTTCAACATGTAAGAAGTAGAAAGTACAGGTATTTGTGTTCAACATGTAGGAAGTAGAAAGTACAGGTATTTGGGTTCAACATGTAAGAAGTAGAAAGTACAGGTATTTGGGTTCAACATGTAAGAAGTAGAAAGTACAGGTATTTGGATTCAACATGTAAGAAGTAGAAAGTACAGGTATTTGGGTTCGAAATGTAAGAAGTAGAAAGTACAGGTATTTGTGTTCAACATGTAAGAAGTAGAAAGTACAGGTATTTGTGTTCAACGTGTTAGAAGTCAAAGTAAAAAGTCGTCAGCAAAATAAGTAGTGGAGTAAAGTACTGATACCAGAAAAATGTACTTAGGTACAGTAACAAAGTATTTGTACTCCACTTCTTCCCACCTGTGCATGTAACTTTATGTGGATGTGTACACAAAGCAAAAAGTGAGTGTTAAGAGTGTGTGTATGTCAGGGACGCGGGAAGGGGGGTGCGGAGGGGGCTGCAGCACCCCCATCTGTTGGCGGAGAGTTGTAACTGCAACACCAAAAAGTTCACTAAACAAATCAATACAAACGTTTTATTTTGAGTTACTATGTTTGAGTCAGCATTTCAGTGTAAGCAGTCTCTAAAAAGCTTCACTATAAGAGAAAGTTATAATGCGGTGTGCTTCTTCTGTTGCTCTGCTAAAGAAAAGAAGCTCGTCAGTGCAGATCAGGGATGGGAGTTTTGTGAAAGCACGGTTTAAGAACTGGCGAAAGGCAGGGAAACATTTAGGGAGCATGAAAAGTCCCATCAACACACAGGCAACAAACTGACAGCATTAAAACGAACACTGATGAATGCACTGCTCTCACAAACGCGGCTTACCTACAGCGTAGTTGTACTTTTTTCAACATGTATATTTTGTACTTTCTTGATTATTTCTAGTCTTTGAATTTGAACTCTCTCTCTCTCTCTCTCTCTCTCTCTCTCTCTCTCTCTCTCTCTCTATATATATATATATAGATATATATCTCTCCGTAAAATCAACCCTAGCTTACATTTGCTACCTACAGTATCTACCTAGTTAGCTAGCTTACATTAGCTACCCATTTAACAAGTTATCCAGTGAACATTAGCTAGCTTATCATAGCTACCCATTTAACACGTTATCTAGTGAAGGTTAGCTAGCTTATCTTGGCTACCCATTTAACAAGTTATCTAGTGAACGTTAGCTATCTATCTACCTAGTTAGCTAGCTTATCTTAGCTACCCATTTAACAAGTTATCTAGTGAACGTTAGCTATCTACCTAGTTAGCTAGCTTACATTAGCTACCCATTTAAAAAGTTATCTAGTGAACTTTAGCTATTTATCTACCTACAGTAGTTAGCTAGCTTATCATAGCTACCCATTTAACAAGGTATCTAGTGAACAACAGCTATCTATCTACCTAGTTAGCTAGCTTATCATAGCTACCCATTTAACAAGTTATCCAGTGATCGTTAGCTATCTATCTACCTAGTTAGCTAGCTTATCATAGCTACCCATTTAACAAGTTATCCAGTGAACGTTAGCTATCTATCTATCTACCTAGTTAGCTAGCTTATCATAGCTACCCATTTAACAAGTTATCTAGTGAACTTTAGCTATCTATCTACCTAGTTAGATAGCTAGCTTATCTTAGCTACCCATTTAACAAGTTATCCAGTGAACGTTAGCTATATCTACCTAGTTAGCTTGCTTATCATAGCTACCCATTTAACAAGTTATCCAGTGAACTTTAGCTATCTATCTACCTAGTTAGCTTGCTTATCTTAGCTACCCATTAAAAAAGTTATCCAGTGAACGTTAGCTATCTATCTACCTAGTTAGCTAGCTTATCATATCTACCCATTTAACAAGTTATCCAGTGAAGGTTAGCTATCTATCTACCTAGTTAGCTAGCTTATCATAGCTACCCATTTAACAAGTTATCCAGTGAACGTTAGCTATCTATCTACCTAGTTAGCTTGCTTATCTTAGCTACCCATTTAACAAGTTATCTAGTGAACGTTAGCTATCTACCTAGTTAGCTAGCTTACATTAGCTACCCATTTAACAAGTTATCTAGTGAACGTTAGCTATCTATCTACCTACAGTAGTTAGCTAGCTTATCATAGCTACCCATTTAACAAGTTATCTAGTGAACGACAGCTATCTATCTACCTAGTTAGCTAGCTTATCATAGCTACCCATTTAACAAGTTATCCAGTGAACGTTAGCTATCTATCTACCTAGTTAGCTTGCTTATCATAGCTACCCATTTAACAAGTTATCCAGTGAACTTTAGCTATCTATCTACCTAGTTAGCTTGCTTATCTTAGCTACCCATTAAAAAAGTTATCCAGTGAACTTTAGCTATCTATCTACCTAGTTAGCTAGCTTATCTTAGCTACCCATTTAACAAGTTATCCAGTGAACGTTAGCTATCTATCTACCTAGTTAGCTAGCTTATCTTAGCTACCCATTTAACAAGTTATGCAGTTAATGTTAGCTATCTATCTACCTAGTTAGCTAGCTTATCTTAGCTACCCATTTAACAAGTTATCTAGTGAACGTTAGCTATCTACCTAGTTAGCTAGCTTACATTAGCTACCCATTTAACAAGTTATCTAGTGAACGTTAGCTATCTATCTACCTAGTTAGCTAGCTTATCATAGCTACCCATTTAACAAGTTATCTAGTGAACGTTAGCTATCTATCTACCTAGTTAGCTAGTGTTATGGAAATCTAGGACCCAACACGGCTGGAGAGTACAAGTCAAAGTGATCAAAACAAATAAATGGTGAATCGAGCAGAGCTGTCTTTTTGGTTATTTATTTGAAGCTTCAAATACATGATACAATAATAAAATAGGGCACAGATCGAACAGAGTATAGAATAGTCTGCTAGAGTGTGCGCAGTACAATGTGATAGCAGAGGTTATATAGGAAAAGAGTGGGAATGTTATAAATCTTGTGTTCACACGGTCACATTGTTATTAGACATCTTCTGGCCTTGAGCGGTAGATAGCATAACGGTTCTCAGAGTAGGGAAGTTCTTGTGTGACTGTGTGTGAGTCTCCCAGTAGCCAAAGCAGCTCTGTGGCCTTGAAGCGCCTGGGAATAAACCCAAAGGAGAGTAGAATAGAAGAAGAATGCACATATCAGGAAATTAGATGCATTTGGTTTAAGTATATAAGGATATAATAGAAATGTCACTACATTCTCCCCTTTTGATCATACTTGATCAATAAAAAAACAAATGACAGGATAGACTGATATAACACATCAATGAATACACTCCATCGCTGGTTTAAGTAAACACATCACAAATATATCATAGAAAACTGGCTGTTTTTGTGGAGGACAGACTCCAATATAATGTAAGCATAAGAGAGGAGATACACACATGATTATATTGTAGTGTCGGAATCAGACTCTTCTGATTATAGCTGGTCTATCTCACTGTGGCGCAAAGGATTGTCGTGTAATGGAATAGCAGTATACTGAACGAAAGCTGAGGATACCATGCTGGAAACGCATTTCTTCAGTATTGGGATAATCAAACAGGTACAACTGATTAATAGGCCAAAAATGATCGCCAGGGGTGTAACTATCCTAGCCAGCCATGCTTCCCACCCGCCTGATGTAAGCCAGGACCACCAGTCCCAGCCACCTGCGTTGGATATGTCATCCGCTTTCATGTCGGCTAACAGGTCGTTGAGATTTAGCACGGTGTCAGTGATGTTCTTGGTGGCGTCGGGAATGTAAGTGCAACAGGAGTCACCGATCACATGACACAGGCCACCCTTTGAGGCGAACAAAAGGTCAAGAGCAAATTGGTGCTGCATGAGCATGTTCCTAGAGGCTATTATGAATGGGGGCAATGCCTGGAAGCCTTGCGTCGTCTCGTAAGTGAGGTTCTCTAGCCGGACGTGTAAGGTATCTATTTTATGGGCATTGTTTACTGTACCCCACCATGGGAACAGGCCACCCATGAATTTAGCTCCAGCGGACGTCAGATCTCTTTTTACCTTGTGGTGGTCGGGGTGTTGGAACTCTGGGTAATGATGTGTCGTGTACATTAAGGACGTGAGGACAGTGACTGCTGGATTCAAATCCACTAGAGTGCATGTACCTATCCAGAGGGGAGCCAGAACTTGATAGAGCTTGTCGCCGCACAACCAAACGTAATCTTGTGGCGCGCTAAACCCAGCATCACTGGGCCACGCCAGTTGGAGGGAGATATGTTTAACATCAGGGAATGCTACGTTAGAAAGGATTCTTTCAGGGGCACCGGATATGTGACAATACGAGATTTTGTAAGCACCGTAACTGCATGTGTTCCGTAGGATACAAGTACAACCAGTAGTAGTGCCTAGGAAAAAATAAGGTGGTGTAAGAGATGTTTTGTGGTACACGCTCTGGATGCAGAGGCTGTGTTTCATCCCTCTCAAATGACTGGGGTGCACATGGCTGACGGGTTGGTACTTTGCGTATGTGGTATCAAACGTGGATGCACGCAAAGAGGAGTTAGACCGATTGCTGCATGGTGGGGGAAGCTGCCTAGCATAACGCCACTCGGTTACGCTGTCTTCACCCTTGATGGGCCTTGTCAGAGCCATAAACGCGCAGAGGTGTTCAACCTGGGTCAGAGAGCGCGGACGAACTGGCACGGACATTGATGAGTCCTGGGGGAAGAGGGTGCATGCATAACATGACCCATTTTGTCCTGCGGCCTGCAAGAATGATCTCAGTGTGCCACCAGACGTTACCGGTGATCCCATTACTGGTCTGACCCACATCAATGTTGCTATGGTCGTTATCGCCTATGTATAGATTAAATGTAGATGTACCTATGGATGTCAACAGTGGTGTCAAAGGTTGCTTACGCTTTTCCGGGGTCTGAGTTTTGGGCGCGATGTCTATGTAAAATGTGCCACACGGGTCGGCGCCGGATACATACATACAGACAACAAAATAAAATAAATGTGGTTCGCCCTGCTTTCCCCATGTACCTCTTAGATACCTTGATTTTGGCTGACATGCTGTATGCTGACCCTGGATACATAAAATATAGGACTAGTCCTAACACAACTATCATGGCAAGTATGCAGAGGAACCATTCTATGATTCTCCAGGCTCTCCAGTAGCATTCACATTGCTCACGGTTGCGTTGTCGTCTCTCCAGCCGATCCCTCATCACGAGGGGGAAATGTTCCATGGAGTGTGTGAGTGTATTCTCTCGGTCGATTTCGTGACATGGACAGTCAGACTCCGCACACCGATAACACAAACGAGGAACCAGAGAGCATATGGAACCGCTCAGCTGGCACTCGCTCGTGACACCTTGTGTGTAGTGTGTTTTGGTGTATGTAGTGCAAGTGTGGTGCTGGTGGTGACTTGGACACGTCACTTGTTGTCATCTCTGGTGGTGACTTGGACACGTCACTTGTTGTCATCTGTTGGTGACTTGGACACGTCACTTGTTGTCATCTCTGTTGGTGACTTGGACACGTCACTTGTTGTCATCTCTGTTGGTGACTTGGACACGTCACTTGTTGTCATCTGTTGGTGACTTGGACACGTCACTTGTTGTCATCTGTTGGTGACTTGGACACGTCACTTGTTGTCATCTCTGTTGGTGACTTGGACACGTCACTTGTTGTCATCTCTGTTGGTGACTTGGACACGTCACTTGTTGTCATCTCTGTTGGTGACTTGGACACGTCACTTGTTGTCATCTCTGTTGGTGACTCGGACACGTCACTTGTTGTCATCTCTGTTGGTGACTTGGACACGTCACTTGTTGTCATCTCTGTTGGTGACTTGGACACGTCACTTGTTGTCATCTCTGTTGGTGACTTGGACACGTCACTTGTTGTCATCTGTTGGTGACTTGGACACGTCACTTGTTGTCATCTGTTGGTGACTTGGACACGTCACTTGTTGTCATCTGTTGGTGACTTGGACACGTCACTTGTTGTCATCTCTTGGTGACTTGGACACGTCACTTGTTGTCATCTGTTGGTGACTTGGACACGTCACTTGTTGTCATCTCTGTTGGTGACTTGGACACGTCACTTGTTGTCATCTCTGTTGGTGACTTGGACACGTCACTTGTTGTCATCTCTGGTGGTGACTTGGACACGTCACTTGTTGTCATCTGTTGGTGACTTGGACACGTCACTTGTTGTCATCTCTGTTGGTGACTTGGACACGTCACTTGTTGTCATCTCTGTTGGTGACTTGGACACGTCACTTGTTGTCATCTCTGTTGGTGACTTGGACACGTCACTTGTTGTCATCTGTTGGTGACTTGGACACGTCACTTGTTGTCATCTCTGTTGGTGACTTGGACACGTCACTTGTTGTCATCTCTGTTGGTGACTTGGACACGTCACTTGTTGTCATCTCTGGTGGTGACTTGGACACGTCACTTGTTGTCATCTGTTGGTGACTTGGACACGTCACTTGTTGTCATCTCTTGGTGACTTGGACACGTCACTTGTTGTCATCTCTGTTGGTGACTTGGACACGTCACTTGTTGTCATCTCTGGTGGTGACTTGGACACGTCACTTGTTGTCATCTGTTGGTGACTTGGACACGTCACTTGTTGTCATCTCTTGGTGACTTGGACACGTCACTTGTTGTCATCTGTTGGTGACTTGGACACGTCACTTGTTGTCATCTCTGGTGGTGACTTGGACACGTCACTTGTTGTCATCTCTGGTGGTGACTTGGACACGTCACTTGTTGTCATCTCTTGGTGACTTGGACACGTCACTTGTTGTCATCTGTTGGTGACTTGGACACGTCACTTGTTGTCATCTCTGTTGGTGACTTGGACACGTCACTTGTTGTCATCTCTGGTGGTGACTTGGACACGTCACTTGTTGTCATCTGTTGGTGACTTGGACACGTCACTTGTTGTCATCTGTTGGTGACTTGGACACGTCACTTGTTGTCATCTGTTGGTGACTTGGACACGTCACTTGTTGTCATCTCTGTTGGTGACTTGGACACGTCACTTGTTGTCATCTGTTGGTGACTTGGACACGTCACTTGTTGTCATCTGT